>NC_142824.1:900000-1019144 GCF_057945365.1 Rhopilema esculentum | reverse complement strand
GGTAGCGCTCATAGACACCCCATTCCCTATTATTTTCTATCTTCCCTTGTCCCAGTAATTGGAAAATGGTTTGTGCCAATTATAATTGTTCGTTTTCCATTGTTAAAGTATGCTAGGAATTGAAAGAACGCTCCTTTCCTAATGGGCACGTGATGTAGTATGAAAATGCCTATTGCCAATGGTTACCAACGGTCTACAGCCACGGTCTACACATTTAAAATGTTCATAAAAATCGTATTTTTCGAAGAAAGTAGACGAAACCTCGTCAGTAGGTGTGCATGGCTAGTATAAGAAATATTGTAGGTTTTCAGATCGATACAAGTTGTAAAACTGAAGAAATTCAGGAAAGTGTCAACGGTCTACACTTTCTGAGAATTGAATTTGAAGTACTCTAGATCTTATTCTCCTTTTGAGTGTAGACCGTGGGATTTTCGTCATATTTTGCCGTTTTCTTCATGGAATTCATACAAAGGTTAATTTTATCTTTGAGGGGTATTATTATACACCTTTTGGGTGATTTTGGGGGCAAACCTCCCCCTGACAAGTCAGAAAATTGCGAAGAAACAGCCACGGTCTACACAAACGGTCTACAAGCGTTCATTTCTGAGGGTGAGAGTTGCCTTGCGGGGCCTTGTCCTTCACATCGACGCGCGCTACATTCGATGAAATAAGATATTTTATTGTGGCAAATGTCACGCAAACAAATACAGCAATCAATTAACGATGAAATAATCTGCCTTGCGCTTTATGAAGATAAAAGTAGCAGGTAGAGTCTAACTTAAAGGCCATTTTGGCAATGCAGTAACAGTAGGGAAGAGGGCTTTCTTTGTAGTGCTTCTGGGCCAAGCATTTAGGAGCGCAGGAAGGCGAGTGGATGTCAGTTTTATTTCAGTTCCCTTACCAACCAACATGGAATAGTAGATCAATCAGTTGGGAACTCTGATGTGGGAAACACGGGGTTCCTTTCTACAATTTAGGTAAACACTCTGAAATTTGTCATTTGGGCACTGAATTGCACAACAAGGGCCTATATGAATGACAACTTGTAAATCCGTGATAAAAGGAGAGCAACTACCCGACATAATTCTCAAATACGACCTTATCTATAATTAGAAACATGAAACAGAGGAATCGATGTCACTTTTATAAAATTGCATCCTTTCCATTTTTAGATTATTTTCTAGCTGCCACTCATATTTGTCTCCTTCATCTATCCCATTATTTCTTAGACAGCCATCTGGCTACGAGCCTTTGAAAAGATTCAAAATACAATCTTGATCCTACTAATTGGAAATCGATTTTGATTTTAGCAATTTTCACCTTAATTGAAATATGGCATTTAGTTTTATGGGGGTAGCTTACCCCCACCCCCCGAAAAAAGACAATACCCCCATATCTCCTTATCGGTAACACGTACGATGTTGAAAATGGCAGAAATGGAATCAGCACCATCAAAAACCTATAGGAGGATATTGGTTTTGGTGGTATATCTAATAAGCTTCAAAATGAAATTCAGACAATGCCTGCCAAAAGTACTTGGAACACCCACCAATTTACGCTGCATTTGATATCTTTCATTCCTTTCATGAAAAAAATTTGCTACTTCCGCCCCCTTCCCCCTCAAACAATGTTGATGATTTAGAGAAATATCATAAAAGAAGCGCAAAAGAAAGTGCTTCCTAAAATCCTAATCCGTTTGATAGTAAACCAACATTGTTCCGTGGGGGAGAGGGGGAGGATTGGTTTTTAACCTTGGAAATTGATGTCAGTGTTCCAAGACTTTTGGCAGGCATTGTCTGAAAATTTTCTCGAAAACAGCAATCTGCGATATCAAAACATTGTGCTACCCTAGGGTTTTCGATGGTGCTGATCTCACTGCTACTAATGAAAATTCGAAATTTTCACTCTTTACCCAGTTAAAAGGGGGGCGAGGTGGTTGGGACTCTGAACGATTGATATAGTAGGTATCCGAGTATTGTTATTTGTTACAAAAAACATTCTACTGATTTTTTTCCGTCAATATCATTTAAATCATTATTGAATAAACGTATTTTGTGCAGAATTCGATCATCGGTTTAAGAAAACTATCAATTTTCAAAGGAAAAACAGTACAGTTTAGTGCTTTTGAAAAAGTGTTTTTTTTCTGAAAAGTCCCCTTATTTATGGTTTAATTATTGATGAAAAAACAAAAGAATTAATGAGAATGTCTACAAACCATGCATGATCTAAATAATTGCGAACAACATGCTGGTGAGAAACTGTTCAAATGGCTCAATTTTATCCACCATAACCCTCCCAAAACCATCTACGAATTTAATAAATTTGCTTAGGCTATGCTCCTTCGCATTCACATGTGGCAACATGGTAGCGCTCATAGACACCCCATTCCCTATTATTTTCTATCTTCCCTTGTCCCAGTAATTGGAAAATGGTTTGTGCCAATTATAATTGTTCGTTTTCCATTGTTAAAGTATGCTAGGAATTGAAAGAACGCTCCTTTCCTAATGGGCACGTGATGTAGTATGAAAATGCCTATTGCCAATGGTTACCAACGGTCTACAGCCACGGTCTACACATTTAAAATGTTCATAAAAATCGTATTTTTCGAAGAAAGTAGACGAAACCTCGTCAGTAGGTGTGCATGGCTAGTATAAGAAATATTGTAGGTTTTCAGATCGATACAAGTTGTAAAACTGAAGAAATTCAGGAAAGTGTCAACGGTCTACACTTTCTGAGAATTGAATTTGAAGTACTCTAGATCTTATTCTCCTTTTGAGTGTAGACCGTGGGATTTTCGTCATATTTTGCCGTTTTCTTCATGGAATTCATACAAAGGTTAATTTTATCTTTGAGGGGTATTATTATACACCTTTTGGGTGATTTTGGGGGCAAACCTCCCCCTGACAAGTCAGAAAATTGCGAAGAAACAGCCACGGTCTACACAACGGTCTACAAGCGTTCATTTCTGAGGGTGAGAGTTGCCTTGCGGGGCCTTGTCCTTCACATCGACGCGCGCTACATTCGATGAAATAAGATATTTTATTGTGGCAAATGTCACGCAAACAAATACAGCAATCAATTAACGATGAAATAATCTGCCTTGCGCTTTATGAAGATAAAAGTAGCAGGTAGAGTCTAACTTAAAGGCCATTTTGGCAATGCAGTAACAGTAGGGAAGAGGGCTTTCTTTGTAGTGCTTCTGGGCCAAGCATTTAGGAGCGCAGGAAGGCGAGTGGATGTCAGTTTTATTTCAGTTCCCTTACCAACCAACATGGAATAGTAGATCAATCAGTTGGGAACTCTGATGTGGGAAACACGGGGTTCCTTTCTACAATTTAGGTAAACACTCTGAAATTTGTCATTTGGGCACTGAATTGCACAACAAGGGCCTATATGAATGACAACTTGTAAATCCGTGATAAAAGGAGAGCAACTACCCGACATAATTCTCAAATACGACCTTATCTATAATTAGAAACATGAAACAGAGGAATCGATGTCACTTTTATAAAATTGCATCCTTTCCATTTTTAGATTATTTTCTAGCTGCCACTCATATTTGTCTCCTTCATCTATCCCATTATTTCTTAGACAGCCATCTGGCTACGAGCCTTTGAAAAGATTCAAAATACAATCTTGATCCTACTAATTGGAAATCGATTTTGATTTTAGCAATTTTCACCTTAATTGAAATATGGCATTTAGTTTTATGGGGGTAGCTTACCCCCACCCCCGAAAAAAGACAATACCCCCATATCTCCTTATCGGTAACACGTACGATGTTGAAAATGGCAGAAATGGAATCAGCACCATCAAAAACCTATAGGAGGATATTGGTTTTGGTGGTATATCTAATAAGCTTCAAAATGAAATTCAGACAATGCCTGCCAAAAGTACTTGGAACACCCACCAATTTACGCTGCATTTGATATCTTTCATTCCTTTCATGAAAAAAATTTGCTACTTCCGCCCCCTTCCCCCTCAAACAATGTTGATGATTTAGAGAAATATCATAAAAGAAGCGCAAAAGAAAGTGCTTCCTAAAATCCTAATCCGTTTGATAGTAAACCAACATTGTTCCGTGGGGGAGAGGGGGAGGATTGGTTTTAACCTTGGAAATTGATGTCAGTGTTCCAAGACTTTTGGCAGGCATTGTCTGAAAATTTTCTCGAAAACAGCAATCTGCGATATCAAAACATTGTGCTACCCTAGGGTTTTCGATGGTGCTGATCTCACTGCTACTAATGAAAATTCGAAATTTTCACTCTTTACCCAGTTAAAAGGGGGGCGAGGTGGTTGGGACTCTGAACGATTGATATAGTAGGTATCCGAGTATTGTTATTTGTTACAAAAAACATTCTACTGATTTTTTCCGTC
The DNA here is from genome assembly GCF_057945365.1 of Rhopilema esculentum. Lineage (NCBI taxonomy): Eukaryota > Metazoa > Cnidaria > Scyphozoa > Rhizostomeae > Rhizostomatidae > Rhopilema > Rhopilema esculentum. Next base: position 1,014,767 of record NC_142824.1, on the reverse strand, counting down.
AATATCATTTAAATCATTATTGAATAAACGTATTTTGTGCAGAATTCGATCATCGGTTTAAGAAAACTATCAATTTTCAAAGGAAAAACAGTACAGTTTAGTGCTTTTGAAAAAGTGTTTTTTTCTGAAAAGTCCCCTTATTTATGGTTTAATTATTGATGAAAAAACAAAAGAATTAATGAGAATGTCTACAAACCATGCATGATCTAAATAATTGCGAACAACATGCTGGTGAGAAACTGTTCAAATGGCTCAATTTTATCCACCATAACCCTCCCAAAACCATCTACGAATTTAATAAATTTGCTTAGGCTATGCTCCTTCGCATTCACATGTGGCAACATGGTAGCGCTCATAGACACCCCATTCCCTATTATTTTCTATCTTCCCTTGTCCCAGTAATTGGAAAATGGTTTGTGCCAATTATAATTGTTCGTTTTCCATTGTTAAAGTATGCTAGGAATTGAAAGAACGCTCCTTTCCTAATGGGCACGTGATGTAGTATGAAAATGCCTATTGCCAATGGTTACCAACGGTCTACAGCCACGGTCTACACATTTAAAATGTTCATAAAAATCGTATTTTTCGAAGAAAGTAGACGAAACCTCGTCAGTAGGTGTGCATGGCTAGTATAAGAAATATTGTAGGTTTTCAGATCGATACAAGTTGTAAAACTGAAGAAATTCAGGAAAGTGTCAACGGTCTACACTTTCTGAGAATTGAATTTGAAGTACTCTAGATCTTATTCTCCTTTTGAGTGTAGACCGTGGGATTTTCGTCATATTTTGCCGTTTTCTTCATGGAATTCATACAAAGGTTAATTTTATCTTTGAGGGGTATTATTATACACCTTTTGGGTGATTTTGGGGGCAAACCTCCCCCTGACAAGTCAGAAAATTGCGAAGAAACAGCCACGGTCTACACAACGGTCTACAAGCGTTCATTTCTGAGGGTGAGAGTTGCCTTGCGGGGCCTTGTCCTTCACATCGACGCGCGCTACATTCGATGAAATAAGATATTTTATTGTGGCAAATGTCACGCAAACAAATACAGCAATCAATTAACGATGAAATAATCTGCCTTGCGCTTTATGAAGATAAAAGTAGCAGGTAGAGTCTAACTTAAAGGCCATTTTGGCAATGCAGTAACAGTAGGGAAGAGGGCTTTCTTTGTAGTGCTTCTGGGCCAAGCATTTAGGAGCGCAGGAAGGCGAGTGGATGTCAGTTTTATTTCAGTTCCCTTACCAACCAACATGGAATAGTAGATCAATCAGTTGGGAACTCTGATGTGGGAAACACGGGGTTCCTTTCTACAATTTAGGTAAACACTCTGAAATTTGTCATTTGGGCACTGAATTGCACAACAAGGGCCTATATGAATGACAACTTGTAAATCCGTGATAAAAGGAGAGCAACTACCCGACATAATTCTCAAATACGACCTTATCTATAATTAGAAACATGAAACAGAGGAATCGATGTCACTTTTATAAAATTGCATCCTTTCCATTTTTAGATTATTTTCTAGCTGCCACTCATATTTGTCTCCTTCATCTATCCCATTATTTCTTAGACAGCCATCTGGCTACGAGCCTTTGAAAAGATTCAAAATACAATCTTGATCCTACTAATTGGAAATCGATTTTGATTTTAGCAATTTTCACCTTAATTGAAATATGGCATTTAGTTTTATGGGGGTAGCTTACCCCCACCCCCGAAAAAAGACAATACCCCCATATCTCCTTATCGGTAACACGTACGATGTTGAAAATGGCAGAAATGGAATCAGCACCATCAAAAACCTATAGGAGGATATTGGTTTTGGTGGTATATCTAATAAGCTTCAAAATGAAATTCAGACAATGCCTGCCAAAAGTACTTGGAACACCCACCAATTTACGCTGCATTTGATATCTTTCATTCCTTTCATGAAAAAAATTTGCTACTTCCGCCCCCTTCCCCCTCAAACAATGTTGATGATTTAGAGAAATATCATAAAAGAAGCGCAAAAGAAAGTGCTTCCTAAAATCCTAATCCGTTTGATAGTAAACCAACATTGTTCCGTGGGGGAGAGGGGGAGGATTGGTTTTAACCTTGGAAATTGATGTCAGTGTTCCAAGACTTTTGGCAGGCATTGTCTGAAAATTTTCTCGAAAACAGCAATCTGCGATATCAAAACATTGTGCTACCCTAGGGTTTTCGATGGTGCTGATCTCACTGCTACTAATGAAAATTCGAAATTTTCACTCTTTACCCAGTTAAAAGGGGGGCGAGGTGGTTGGGACTCTGAACGATTGATATAGTAGGTATCCGAGTATTGTTATTTGTTACAAAAAACATTCTACTGATTTTTTCCGTCAATATCATTTAAATCATTATTGAATAAACGTATTTTGTGCAGAATTCGATCATCGGTTTAAGAAAACTATCAATTTTCAAAGGAAAAACAGTACAGTTTAGTGCTTTTGAAAAAGTGTTTTTTTCTGAAAAGTCCCCTTATTTATGGTTTAATTATTGATGAAAAAACAAAAGAATTAATGAGAATGTCTACAAACCATGCATGATCTAAATAATTGCGAACAACATGCTGGTGAGAAACTGTTCAAATGGCTCAATTTTATCCACCATAACCCTCCCAAAACCATCTACGAATTTAATAAATTTGCTTAGGCTATGCTCCTTCGCATTCACATGTGGCAACATGGTAGCGCTCATAGACACCCCATTCCCTATTATTTTCTATCTTCCCTTGTCCCAGTAATTGGAAAATGGTTTGTGCCAATTATAATTGTTCGTTTTCCATTGTTAAAGTATGCTAGGAATTGAAAGAACGCTCCTTTCCTAATGGGCACGTGATGTAGTATGAAAATGCCTATTGCCAATGGTTACCAACGGTCTACAGCCACGGTCTACACATTTAAAATGTTCATAAAAATCGTATTTTTCGAAGAAAGTAGACGAAACCTCGTCAGTAGGTGTGCATGGCTAGTATAAGAAATATTGTAGGTTTTCAGATCGATACAAGTTGTAAAACTGAAGAAATTCAGGAAAGTGTCAACGGTCTACACTTTCTGAGAATTGAATTTGAAGTACTCTAGATCTTATTCTCCTTTTGAGTGTAGACCGTGGGATTTTCGTCATATTTTGCCGTTTTCTTCATGGAATTCATACAAAGGTTAATTTTATCTTTGAGGGGTATTATTATACACCTTTTGGGTGATTTTGGGGGCAAACCTCCCCCTGACAAGTCAGAAAATTGCGAAGAAACAGCCACGGTCTACACAACGGTCTACAAGCGTTCATTTCTGAGGGTGAGAGTTGCCTTGCGGGGCCTTGTCCTTCACATCGACGCGCGCTACATTCGATGAAATAAGATATTTTATTGTGGCAAATGTCACGCAAACAAATACAGCAATCAATTAACGATGAAATAATCTGCCTTGCGCTTTATGAAGATAAAAGTAGCAGGTAGAGTCTAACTTAAAGGCCATTTTGGCAATGCAGTAACAGTAGGGAAGAGGGCTTTCTTTGTAGTGCTTCTGGGCCAAGCATTTAGGAGCGCAGGAAGGCGAGTGGATGTCAGTTTTATTTCAGTTCCCTTACCAACCAACATGGAATAGTAGATCAATCAGTTGGGAACTCTGATGTGGGAAACACGGGGTTCCTTTCTACAATTTAGGTAAACACTCTGAAATTTGTCATTTGGGCACTGAATTGCACAACAAGGGCCTATATGAATGACAACTTGTAAATCCGTGATAAAAGGAGAGCAACTACCCGACATAATTCTCAAATACGACCTTATCTATAATTAGAAACATGAAACAGAGGAATCGATGTCACTTTTATAAAATTGCATCCTTTCCATTTTTAGATTATTTTCTAGCTGCCACTCATATTTGTCTCCTTCATCTATCCCATTATTTCTTAGACAGCCATCTGGCTACGAGCCTTTGAAAAGATTCAAAATACAATCTTGATCCTACTAATTGGAAATCGATTTTGATTTTAGCAATTTTCACCTTAATTGAAATATGGCATTTAGTTTTATGGGGGTAGCTTACCCCCACCCCCGAAAAAAGACAATACCCCCATATCTCCTTATCGGTAACACGTACGATGTTGAAAATGGCAGAAATGGAATCAGCACCATCAAAAACCTATAGGAGGATATTGGTTTTGGTGGTATATCTAATAAGCTTCAAAATGAAATTCAGACAATGCCTGCCAAAAGTACTTGGAACACCCACCAATTTACGCTGCATTTGATATCTTTCATTCCTTTCATGAAAAAAATTTGCTACTTCCGCCCCCTTCCCCCTCAAACAATGTTGATGATTTAGAGAAATATCATAAAAGAAGCGCAAAAGAAAGTGCTTCCTAAAATCCTAATCCGTTTGATAGTAAACCAACATTGTTCCGTGGGGGAGAGGGGGAGGATTGGTTTTAACCTTGGAAATTGATGTCAGTGTTCCAAGACTTTTGGCAGGCATTGTCTGAAAATTTTCTCGAAAACAGCAATCTGCGATATCAAAACATTGTGCTACCCTAGGGTTTTCGATGGTGCTGATCTCACTGCTACTAATGAAAATTCGAAATTTTCACTCTTTACCCAGTTAAAAGGGGGGCGAGGTGGTTGGGACTCTGAACGATTGATATAGTAGGTATCCGAGTATTGTTATTTGTTACAAAAAACATTCTACTGATTTTTTCCGTCAATATCATTTAAATCATTATTGAATAAACGTATTTTGTGCAGAATTCGATCATCGGTTTAAGAAAACTATCAATTTTCAAAGGAAAAACAGTACAGTTTAGTGCTTTTGAAAAAGTGTTTTTTTCTGAAAAGTCCCCTTATTTATGGTTTAATTATTGATGAAAAAACAAAAGAATTAATGAGAATGTCTACAAACCATGCATGATCTAAATAATTGCGAACAACATGCTGGTGAGAAACTGTTCAAATGGCTCAATTTTATCCACCATAACCCTCCCAAAACCATCTACGAATTTAATAAATTTGCTTAGGCTATGCTCCTTCGCATTCACATGTGGCAACATGGTAGCGCTCATAGACACCCCATTCCCTATTATTTTCTATCTTCCCTTGTCCCAGTAATTGGAAAATGGTTTGTGCCAATTATAATTGTTCGTTTTCCATTGTTAAAGTATGCTAGGAATTGAAAGAACGCTCCTTTCCTAATGGGCACGTGATGTAGTATGAAAATGCCTATTGCCAATGGTTACCAACGGTCTACAGCCACGGTCTACACATTTAAAATGTTCATAAAAATCGTATTTTTCGAAGAAAGTAGACGAAACCTCGTCAGTAGGTGTGCATGGCTAGTATAAGAAATATTGTAGGTTTTCAGATCGATACAAGTTGTAAAACTGAAGAAATTCAGGAAAGTGTCAACGGTCTACACTTTCTGAGAATTGAATTTGAAGTACTCTAGATCTTATTCTCCTTTTGAGTGTAGACCGTGGGATTTTCGTCATATTTTGCCGTTTTCTTCATGGAATTCATACAAAGGTTAATTTTATCTTTGAGGGGTATTATTATACACCTTTTGGGTGATTTTGGGGGCAAACCTCCCCCTGACAAGTCAGAAAATTGCGAAGAAACAGCCACGGTCTACACAACGGTCTACAAGCGTTCATTTCTGAGGGTGAGAGTTGCCTTGCGGGGCCTTGTCCTTCACATCGACGCGCGCTACATTCGATGAAATAAGATATTTTATTGTGGCAAATGTCACGCAAACAAATACAGCAATCAATTAACGATGAAATAATCTGCCTTGCGCTTTATGAAGATAAAAGTAGCAGGTAGAGTCTAACTTAAAGGCCATTTTGGCAATGCAGTAACAGTAGGGAAGAGGGCTTTCTTTGTAGTGCTTCTGGGCCAAGCATTTAGGAGCGCAGGAAGGCGAGTGGATGTCAGTTTTATTTCAGTTCCCTTACCAACCAACATGGAATAGTAGATCAATCAGTTGGGAACTCTGATGTGGGAAACACGGGGTTCCTTTCTACAATTTAGGTAAACACTCTGAAATTTGTCATTTGGGCACTGAATTGCACAACAAGGGCCTATATGAATGACAACTTGTAAATCCGTGATAAAAGGAGAGCAACTACCCGACATAATTCTCAAATACGACCTTATCTATAATTAGAAACATGAAACAGAGGAATCGATGTCACTTTTATAAAATTGCATCCTTTCCATTTTTAGATTATTTTCTAGCTGCCACTCATATTTGTCTCCTTCATCTATCCCATTATTTCTTAGACAGCCATCTGGCTACGAGCCTTTGAAAAGATTCAAAATACAATCTTGATCCTACTAATTGGAAATCGATTTTGATTTTAGCAATTTTCACCTTAATTGAAATATGGCATTTAGTTTTATGGGGGTAGCTTACCCCCACCCCCGAAAAAAGACAATACCCCCATATCTCCTTATCGGTAACACGTACGATGTTGAAAATGGCAGAAATGGAATCAGCACCATCAAAAACCTATAGGAGGATATTGGTTTTGGTGGTATATCTAATAAGCTTCAAAATGAAATTCAGACAATGCCTGCCAAAAGTACTTGGAACACCCACCAATTTACGCTGCATTTGATATCTTTCATTCCTTTCATGAAAAAAATTTGCTACTTCCGCCCCCTTCCCCCTCAAACAATGTTGATGATTTAGAGAAATATCATAAAAGAAGCGCAAAAGAAAGTGCTTCCTAAAATCCTAATCCGTTTGATAGTAAACCAACATTGTTCCGTGGGGGAGAGGGGGAGGATTGGTTTTAACCTTGGAAATTGATGTCAGTGTTCCAAGACTTTTGGCAGGCATTGTCTGAAAATTTTCTCGAAAACAGCAATCTGCGATATCAAAACATTGTGCTACCCTAGGGTTTTCGATGGTGCTGATCTCACTGCTACTAATGAAAATTCGAAATTTTCACTCTTTACCCAGTTAAAAGGGGGGCGAGGTGGTTGGGACTCTGAACGATTGATATAGTAGGTATCCGAGTATTGTTATTTGTTACAAAAAACATTCTACTGATTTTTTCCGTCAATATCATTTAAATCATTATTGAATAAACGTATTTTGTGCAGAATTCGATCATCGGTTTAAGAAAACTATCAATTTTCAAAGGAAAAACAGTACAGTTTAGTGCTTTTGAAAAAGTGTTTTTTTCTGAAAAGTCCCCTTATTTATGGTTTAATTATTGATGAAAAAACAAAAGAATTAATGAGAATGTCTACAAACCATGCATGATCTAAATAATTGCGAACAACATGCTGGTGAGAAACTGTTCAAATGGCTCAATTTTATCCACCATAACCCTCCCAAAACCATCTACGAATTTAATAAATTTGCTTAGGCTATGCTCCTTCGCATTCACATGTGGCAACATGGTAGCGCTCATAGACACCCCATTCCCTATTATTTTCTATCTTCCCTTGTCCCAGTAATTGGAAAATGGTTTGTGCCAATTATAATTGTTCGTTTTCCATTGTTAAAGTATGCTAGGAATTGAAAGAACGCTCCTTTCCTAATGGGCACGTGATGTAGTATGAAAATGCCTATTGCCAATGGTTACCAACGGTCTACAGCCACGGTCTACACATTTAAAATGTTCATAAAAATCGTATTTTTCGAAGAAAGTAGACGAAACCTCGTCAGTAGGTGTGCATGGCTAGTATAAGAAATATTGTAGGTTTTCAGATCGATACAAGTTGTAAAACTGAAGAAATTCAGGAAAGTGTCAACGGTCTACACTTTCTGAGAATTGAATTTGAAGTACTCTAGATCTTATTCTCCTTTTGAGTGTAGACCGTGGGATTTTCGTCATATTTTGCCGTTTTCTTCATGGAATTCATACAAAGGTTAATTTTATCTTTGAGGGGTATTATTATACACCTTTTGGGTGATTTTGGGGGCAAACCTCCCCCTGACAAGTCAGAAAATTGCGAAGAAACAGCCACGGTCTACACAACGGTCTACAAGCGTTCATTTCTGAGGGTGAGAGTTGCCTTGCGGGGCCTTGTCCTTCACATCGACGCGCGCTACATTCGATGAAATAAGATATTTTATTGTGGCAAATGTCACGCAAACAAATACAGCAATCAATTAACGATGAAATAATCTGCCTTGCGCTTTATGAAGATAAAAGTAGCAGGTAGAGTCTAACTTAAAGGCCATTTTGGCAATGCAGTAACAGTAGGGAAGAGGGCTTTCTTTGTAGTGCTTCTGGGCCAAGCATTTAGGAGCGCAGGAAGGCGAGTGGATGTCAGTTTTATTTCAGTTCCCTTACCAACCAACATGGAATAGTAGATCAATCAGTTGGGAACTCTGATGTGGGAAACACGGGGTTCCTTTCTACAATTTAGGTAAACACTCTGAAATTTGTCATTTGGGCACTGAATTGCACAACAAGGGCCTATATGAATGACAACTTGTAAATCCGTGATAAAAGGAGAGCAACTACCCGACATAATTCTCAAATACGACCTTATCTATAATTAGAAACATGAAACAGAGGAATCGATGTCACTTTTATAAAATTGCATCCTTTCCATTTTTAGATTATTTTCTAGCTGCCACTCATATTTGTCTCCTTCATCTATCCCATTATTTCTTAGACAGCCATCTGGCTACGAGCCTTTGAAAAGATTCAAAATACAATCTTGATCCTACTAATTGGAAATCGATTTTGATTTTAGCAATTTTCACCTTAATTGAAATATGGCATTTAGTTTTATGGGGGTAGCTTACCCCCACCCCCGAAAAAAGACAATACCCCCATATCTCCTTATCGGTAACACGTACGATGTTGAAAATGGCAGAAATGGAATCAGCACCATCAAAAACCTATAGGAGGATATTGGTTTTGGTGGTATATCTAATAAGCTTCAAAATGAAATTCAGACAATGCCTGCCAAAAGTACTTGGAACACCCACCAATTTACGCTGCATTTGATATCTTTCATTCCTTTCATGAAAAAAATTTGCTACTTCCGCCCCCTTCCCCCTCAAACAATGTTGATGATTTAGAGAAATATCATAAAAGAAGCGCAAAAGAAAGTGCTTCCTAAAATCCTAATCCGTTTGATAGTAAACCAACATTGTTCCGTGGGGGAGAGGGGGAGGATTGGTTTTAACCTTGGAAATTGATGTCAGTGTTCCAAGACTTTTGGCAGGCATTGTCTGAAAATTTTCTCGAAAACAGCAATCTGCGATATCAAAACATTGTGCTACCCTAGGGTTTTCGATGGTGCTGATCTCACTGCTACTAATGAAAATTCGAAATTTTCACTCTTTACCCAGTTAAAAGGGGGGCGAGGTGGTTGGGACTCTGAACGATTGATATAGTAGGTATCCGAGTATTGTTATTTGTTACAAAAAACATTCTACTGATTTTTTCCGTCAATATCATTTAAATCATTATTGAATAAACGTATTTTGTGCAGAATTCGATCATCGGTTTAAGAAAACTATCAATTTTCAAAGGAAAAACAGTACAGTTTAGTGCTTTTGAAAAAGTGTTTTTTTCTGAAAAGTCCCCTTATTTATGGTTTAATTATTGATGAAAAAACAAAAGAATTAATGAGAATGTCTACAAACCATGCATGATCTAAATAATTGCGAACAACATGCTGGTGAGAAACTGTTCAAATGGCTCAATTTTATCCACCATAACCCTCCCAAAACCATCTACGAATTTAATAAATTTGCTTAGGCTATGCTCCTTCGCATTCACATGTGGCAACATGGTAGCGCTCATAGACACCCCATTCCCTATTATTTTCTATCTTCCCTTGTCCCAGTAATTGGAAAATGGTTTGTGCCAATTATAATTGTTCGTTTTCCATTGTTAAAGTATGCTAGGAATTGAAAGAACGCTCCTTTCCTAATGGGCACGTGATGTAGTATGAAAATGCCTATTGCCAATGGTTACCAACGGTCTACAGCCACGGTCTACACATTTAAAATGTTCATAAAAATCGTATTTTTCGAAGAAAGTAGACGAAACCTCGTCAGTAGGTGTGCATGGCTAGTATAAGAAATATTGTAGGTTTTCAGATCGATACAAGTTGTAAAACTGAAGAAATTCAGGAAAGTGTCAACGGTCTACACTTTCTGAGAATTGAATTTGAAGTACTCTAGATCTTATTCTCCTTTTGAGTGTAGACCGTGGGATTTTCGTCATATTTTGCCGTTTTCTTCATGGAATTCATACAAAGGTTAATTTTATCTTTGAGGGGTATTATTATACACCTTTTGGGTGATTTTGGGGGCAAACCTCCCCCTGACAAGTCAGAAAATTGCGAAGAAACAGCCACGGTCTACACAACGGTCTACAAGCGTTCATTTCTGAGGGTGAGAGTTGCCTTGCGGGGCCTTGTCCTTCACATCGACGCGCGCTACATTCGATGAAATAAGATATTTTATTGTGGCAAATGTCACGCAAACAAATACAGCAATCAATTAACGATGAAATAATCTGCCTTGCGCTTTATGAAGATAAAAGTAGCAGGTAGAGTCTAACTTAAAGGCCATTTTGGCAATGCAGTAACAGTAGGGAAGAGGGCTTTCTTTGTAGTGCTTCTGGGCCAAGCATTTAGGAGCGCAGGAAGGCGAGTGGATGTCAGTTTTATTTCAGTTCCCTTACCAACCAACATGGAATAGTAGATCAATCAGTTGGGAACTCTGATGTGGGAAACACGGGGTTCCTTTCTACAATTTAGGTAAACACTCTGAAATTTGTCATTTGGGCACTGAATTGCACAACAAGGGCCTATATGAATGACAACTTGTAAATCCGTGATAAAAGGAGAGCAACTACCCGACATAATTCTCAAATACGACCTTATCTATAATTAGAAACATGAAACAGAGGAATCGATGTCACTTTTATAAAATTGCATCCTTTCCATTTTTAGATTATTTTCTAGCTGCCACTCATATTTGTCTCCTTCATCTATCCCATTATTTCTTAGACAGCCATCTGGCTACGAGCCTTTGAAAAGATTCAAAATACAATCTTGATCCTACTAATTGGAAATCGATTTTGATTTTAGCAATTTTCACCTTAATTGAAATATGGCATTTAGTTTTATGGGGGTAGCTTACCCCCACCCCCGAAAAAAGACAATACCCCCATATCTCCTTATCGGTAACACGTACGATGTTGAAAATGGCAGAAATGGAATCAGCACCATCAAAAACCTATAGGAGGATATTGGTTTTGGTGGTATATCTAATAAGCTTCAAAATGAAATTCAGACAATGCCTGCCAAAAGTACTTGGAACACCCACCAATTTACGCTGCATTTGATATCTTTCATTCCTTTCATGAAAAAAATTTGCTACTTCCGCCCCCTTCCCCCTCAAACAATGTTGATGATTTAGAGAAATATCATAAAAGAAGCGCAAAAGAAAGTGCTTCCTAAAATCCTAATCCGTTTGATAGTAAACCAACATTGTTCCGTGGGGGAGAGGGGGAGGATTGGTTTTAACCTTGGAAATTGATGTCAGTGTTCCAAGACTTTTGGCAGGCATTGTCTGAAAATTTTCTCGAAAACAGCAATCTGCGATATCAAAACATTGTGCTACCCTAGGGTTTTCGATGGTGCTGATCTCACTGCTACTAATGAAAATTCGAAATTTTCACTCTTTACCCAGTTAAAAGGGGGGCGAGGTGGTTGGGACTCTGAACGATTGATATAGTAGGTATCCGAGTATTGTTATTTGTTACAAAAAACATTCTACTGATTTTTTCCGTCAATATCATTTAAATCATTATTGAATAAACGTATTTTGTGCAGAATTCGATCATCGGTTTAAGAAAACTATCAATTTTCAAAGGAAAAACAGTACAGTTTAGTGCTTTTGAAAAAGTGTTTTTTTCTGAAAAGTCCCCTTATTTATGGTTTAATTATTGATGAAAAAACAAAAGAATTAATGAGAATGTCTACAAACCATGCATGATCTAAATAATTGCGAACAACATGCTGGTGAGAAACTGTTCAAATGGCTCAATTTTATCCACCATAACCCTCCCAAAACCATCTACGAATTTAATAAATTTGCTTAGGCTATGCTCCTTCGCATTCACATGTGGCAACATGGTAGCGCTCATAGACACCCCATTCCCTATTATTTTCTATCTTCCCTTGTCCCAGTAATTGGAAAATGGTTTGTGCCAATTATAATTGTTCGTTTTCCATTGTTAAAGTATGCTAGGAATTGAAAGAACGCTCCTTTCCTAATGGGCACGTGATGTAGTATGAAAATGCCTATTGCCAATGGTTACCAACGGTCTACAGCCACGGTCTACACATTTAAAATGTTCATAAAAATCGTATTTTTCGAAGAAAGTAGACGAAACCTCGTCAGTAGGTGTGCATGGCTAGTATAAGAAATATTGTAGGTTTTCAGATCGATACAAGTTGTAAAACTGAAGAAATTCAGGAAAGTGTCAACGGTCTACACTTTCTGAGAATTGAATTTGAAGTACTCTAGATCTTATTCTCCTTTTGAGTGTAGACCGTGGGATTTTCGTCATATTTTGCCGTTTTCTTCATGGAATTCATACAAAGGTTAATTTTATCTTTGAGGGGTATTATTATACACCTTTTGGGTGATTTTGGGGGCAAACCTCCCCCTGACAAGTCAGAAAATTGCGAAGAAACAGCCACGGTCTACACAACGGTCTACAAGCGTTCATTTCTGAGGGTGAGAGTTGCCTTGCGGGGCCTTGTCCTTCACATCGACGCGCGCTACATTCGATGAAATAAGATATTTTATTGTGGCAAATGTCACGCAAACAAATACAGCAATCAATTAACGATGAAATAATCTGCCTTGCGCTTTATGAAGATAAAAGTAGCAGGTAGAGTCTAACTTAAAGGCCATTTTGGCAATGCAGTAACAGTAGGGAAGAGGGCTTTCTTTGTAGTGCTTCTGGGCCAAGCATTTAGGAGCGCAGGAAGGCGAGTGGATGTCAGTTTTATTTCAGTTCCCTTACCAACCAACATGGAATAGTAGATCAATCAGTTGGGAACTCTGATGTGGGAAACACGGGGTTCCTTTCTACAATTTAGGTAAACACTCTGAAATTTGTCATTTGGGCACTGAATTGCACAACAAGGGCCTATATGAATGACAACTTGTAAATCCGTGATAAAAGGAGAGCAACTACCCGACATAATTCTCAAATACGACCTTATCTATAATTAGAAACATGAAACAGAGGAATCGATGTCACTTTTATAAAATTGCATCCTTTCCATTTTTAGATTATTTTCTAGCTGCCACTCATATTTGTCTCCTTCATCTATCCCATTATTTCTTAGACAGCCATCTGGCTACGAGCCTTTGAAAAGATTCAAAATACAATCTTGATCCTACTAATTGGAAATCGATTTTGATTTTAGCAATTTTCACCTTAATTGAAATATGGCATTTAGTTTTATGGGGGTAGCTTACCCCCACCCCCGAAAAAAGACAATACCCCCATATCTCCTTATCGGTAACACGTACGATGTTGAAAATGGCAGAAATGGAATCAGCACCATCAAAAACCTATAGGAGGATATTGGTTTTGGTGGTATATCTAATAAGCTTCAAAATGAAATTCAGACAATGCCTGCCAAAAGTACTTGGAACACCCACCAATTTACGCTGCATTTGATATCTTTCATTCCTTTCATGAAAAAAATTTGCTACTTCCGCCCCCTTCCCCCTCAAACAATGTTGATGATTTAGAGAAATATCATAAAAGAAGCGCAAAAGAAAGTGCTTCCTAAAATCCTAATCCGTTTGATAGTAAACCAACATTGTTCCGTGGGGGAGAGGGGGAGGATTGGTTTTAACCTTGGAAATTGATGTCAGTGTTCCAAGACTTTTGGCAGGCATTGTCTGAAAATTTTCTCGAAAACAGCAATCTGCGATATCAAAACATTGTGCTACCCTAGGGTTTTCGATGGTGCTGATCTCACTGCTACTAATGAAAATTCGAAATTTTCACTCTTTACCCAGTTAAAAGGGGGGCGAGGTGGTTGGGACTCTGAACGATTGATATAGTAGGTATCCGAGTATTGTTATTTGTTACAAAAAACATTCTACTGATTTTTTCCGTCAATATCATTTAAATCATTATTGAATAAACGTATTTTGTGCAGAATTCGATCATCGGTTTAAGAAAACTATCAATTTTCAAAGGAAAAACAGTACAGTTTAGTGCTTTTGAAAAAGTGTTTTTTTCTGAAAAGTCCCCTTATTTATGGTTTAATTATTGATGAAAAAACAAAAGAATTAATGAGAATGTCTACAAACCATGCATGATCTAAATAATTGCGAACAACATGCTGGTGAGAAACTGTTCAAATGGCTCAATTTTATCCACCATAACCCTCCCAAAACCATCTACGAATTTAATAAATTTGCTTAGGCTATGCTCCTTCGCATTCACATGTGGCAACATGGTAGCGCTCATAGACACCCCATTCCCTATTATTTTCTATCTTCCCTTGTCCCAGTAATTGGAAAATGGTTTGTGCCAATTATAATTGTTCGTTTTCCATTGTTAAAGTATGCTAGGAATTGAAAGAACGCTCCTTTCCTAATGGGCACGTGATGTAGTATGAAAATGCCTATTGCCAATGGTTACCAACGGTCTACAGCCACGGTCTACACATTTAAAATGTTCATAAAAATCGTATTTTTCGAAGAAAGTAGACGAAACCTCGTCAGTAGGTGTGCATGGCTAGTATAAGAAATATTGTAGGTTTTCAGATCGATACAAGTTGTAAAACTGAAGAAATTCAGGAAAGTGTCAACGGTCTACACTTTCTGAGAATTGAATTTGAAGTACTCTAGATCTTATTCTCCTTTTGAGTGTAGACCGTGGGATTTTCGTCATATTTTGCCGTTTTCTTCATGGAATTCATACAAAGGTTAATTTTATCTTTGAGGGGTATTATTATACACCTTTTGGGTGATTTTGGGGGCAAACCTCCCCCTGACAAGTCAGAAAATTGCGAAGAAACAGCCACGGTCTACACAACGGTCTACAAGCGTTCATTTCTGAGGGTGAGAGTTGCCTTGCGGGGCCTTGTCCTTCACATCGACGCGCGCTACATTCGATGAAATAAGATATTTTATTGTGGCAAATGTCACGCAAACAAATACAGCAATCAATTAACGATGAAATAATCTGCCTTGCGCTTTATGAAGATAAAAGTAGCAGGTAGAGTCTAACTTAAAGGCCATTTTGGCAATGCAGTAACAGTAGGGAAGAGGGCTTTCTTTGTAGTGCTTCTGGGCCAAGCATTTAGGAGCGCAGGAAGGCGAGTGGATGTCAGTTTTATTTCAGTTCCCTTACCAACCAACATGGAATAGTAGATCAATCAGTTGGGAACTCTGATGTGGGAAACACGGGGTTCCTTTCTACAATTTAGGTAAACACTCTGAAATTTGTCATTTGGGCACTGAATTGCACAACAAGGGCCTATATGAATGACAACTTGTAAATCCGTGATAAAAGGAGAGCAACTACCCGACATAATTCTCAAATACGACCTTATCTATAATTAGAAACATGAAACAGAGGAATCGATGTCACTTTTATAAAATTGCATCCTTTCCATTTTTAGATTATTTTCTAGCTGCCACTCATATTTGTCTCCTTCATCTATCCCATTATTTCTTAGACAGCCATCTGGCTACGAGCCTTTGAAAAGATTCAAAATACAATCTTGATCCTACTAATTGGAAATCGATTTTGATTTTAGCAATTTTCACCTTAATTGAAATATGGCATTTAGTTTTATGGGGGTAGCTTACCCCCACCCCCGAAAAAAGACAATACCCCCATATCTCCTTATCGGTAACACGTACGATGTTGAAAATGGCAGAAATGGAATCAGCACCATCAAAAACCTATAGGAGGATATTGGTTTTGGTGGTATATCTAATAAGCTTCAAAATGAAATTCAGACAATGCCTGCCAAAAGTACTTGGAACACCCACCAATTTACGCTGCATTTGATATCTTTCATTCCTTTCATGAAAAAAATTTGCTACTTCCGCCCCCTTCCCCCTCAAACAATGTTGATGATTTAGAGAAATATCATAAAAGAAGCGCAAAAGAAAGTGCTTCCTAAAATCCTAATCCGTTTGATAGTAAACCAACATTGTTCCGTGGGGGAGAGGGGGAGGATTGGTTTTAACCTTGGAAATTGATGTCAGTGTTCCAAGACTTTTGGCAGGCATTGTCTGAAAATTTTCTCGAAAACAGCAATCTGCGATATCAAAACATTGTGCTACCCTAGGGTTTTCGATGGTGCTGATCTCACTGCTACTAATGAAAATTCGAAATTTTCACTCTTTACCCAGTTAAAAGGGGGGCGAGGTGGTTGGGACTCTGAACGATTGATATAGTAGGTATCCGAGTATTGTTATTTGTTACAAAAAACATTCTACTGATTTTTTCCGTCAATATCATTTAAATCATTATTGAATAAACGTATTTTGTGCAGAATTCGATCATCGGTTTAAGAAAACTATCAATTTTCAAAGGAAAAACAGTACAGTTTAGTGCTTTTGAAAAAGTGTTTTTTTCTGAAAAGTCCCCTTATTTATGGTTTAATTATTGATGAAAAAACAAAAGAATTAATGAGAATGTCTACAAACCATGCATGATCTAAATAATTGCGAACAACATGCTGGTGAGAAACTGTTCAAATGGCTCAATTTTATCCACCATAACCCTCCCAAAACCATCTACGAATTTAATAAATTTGCTTAGGCTATGCTCCTTCGCATTCACATGTGGCAACATGGTAGCGCTCATAGACACCCCATTCCCTATTATTTTCTATCTTCCCTTGTCCCAGTAATTGGAAAATGGTTTGTGCCAATTATAATTGTTCGTTTTCCATTGTTAAAGTATGCTAGGAATTGAAAGAACGCTCCTTTCCTAATGGGCACGTGATGTAGTATGAAAATGCCTATTGCCAATGGTTACCAACGGTCTACAGCCACGGTCTACACATTTAAAATGTTCATAAAAATCGTATTTTTCGAAGAAAGTAGACGAAACCTCGTCAGTAGGTGTGCATGGCTAGTATAAGAAATATTGTAGGTTTTCAGATCGATACAAGTTGTAAAACTGAAGAAATTCAGGAAAGTGTCAACGGTCTACACTTTCTGAGAATTGAATTTGAAGTACTCTAGATCTTATTCTCCTTTTGAGTGTAGACCGTGGGATTTTCGTCATATTTTGCCGTTTTCTTCATGGAATTCATACAAAGGTTAATTTTATCTTTGAGGGGTATTATTATACACCTTTTGGGTGATTTTGGGGGCAAACCTCCCCCTGACAAGTCAGAAAATTGCGAAGAAACAGCCACGGTCTACACAACGGTCTACAAGCGTTCATTTCTGAGGGTGAGAGTTGCCTTGCGGGGCCTTGTCCTTCACATCGACGCGCGCTACATTCGATGAAATAAGATATTTTATTGTGGCAAATGTCACGCAAACAAATACAGCAATCAATTAACGATGAAATAATCTGCCTTGCGCTTTATGAAGATAAAAGTAGCAGGTAGAGTCTAACTTAAAGGCCATTTTGGCAATGCAGTAACAGTAGGGAAGAGGGCTTTCTTTGTAGTGCTTCTGGGCCAAGCATTTAGGAGCGCAGGAAGGCGAGTGGATGTCAGTTTTATTTCAGTTCCCTTACCAACCAACATGGAATAGTAGATCAATCAGTTGGGAACTCTGATGTGGGAAACACGGGGTTCCTTTCTACAATTTAGGTAAACACTCTGAAATTTGTCATTTGGGCACTGAATTGCACAACAAGGGCCTATATGAATGACAACTTGTAAATCCGTGATAAAAGGAGAGCAACTACCCGACATAATTCTCAAATACGACCTTATCTATAATTAGAAACATGAAACAGAGGAATCGATGTCACTTTTATAAAATTGCATCCTTTCCATTTTTAGATTATTTTCTAGCTGCCACTCATATTTGTCTCCTTCATCTATCCCATTATTTCTTAGACAGCCATCTGGCTACGAGCCTTTGAAAAGATTCAAAATACAATCTTGATCCTACTAATTGGAAATCGATTTTGATTTTAGCAATTTTCACCTTAATTGAAATATGGCATTTAGTTTTATGGGGGTAGCTTACCCCCACCCCCGAAAAAAGACAATACCCCCATATCTCCTTATCGGTAACACGTACGATGTTGAAAATGGCAGAAATGGAATCAGCACCATCAAAAACCTATAGGAGGATATTGGTTTTGGTGGTATATCTAATAAGCTTCAAAATGAAATTCAGACAATGCCTGCCAAAAGTACTTGGAACACCCACCAATTTACGCTGCATTTGATATCTTTCATTCCTTTCATGAAAAAAATTTGCTACTTCCGCCCCCTTCCCCCTCAAACAATGTTGATGATTTAGAGAAATATCATAAAAGAAGCGCAAAAGAAAGTGCTTCCTAAAATCCTAATCCGTTTGATAGTAAACCAACATTGTTCCGTGGGGGAGAGGGGGAGGATTGGTTTTAACCTTGGAAATTGATGTCAGTGTTCCAAGACTTTTGGCAGGCATTGTCTGAAAATTTTCTCGAAAACAGCAATCTGCGATATCAAAACATTGTGCTACCCTAGGGTTTTCGATGGTGCTGATCTCACTGCTACTAATGAAAATTCGAAATTTTCACTCTTTACCCAGTTAAAAGGGGGGCGAGGTGGTTGGGACTCTGAACGATTGATATAGTAGGTATCCGAGTATTGTTATTTGTTACAAAAAACATTCTACTGATTTTTTCCGTCAATATCATTTAAATCATTATTGAATAAACGTATTTTGTGCAGAATTCGATCATCGGTTTAAGAAAACTATCAATTTTCAAAGGAAAAACAGTACAGTTTAGTGCTTTTGAAAAAGTGTTTTTTTCTGAAAAGTCCCCTTATTTATGGTTTAATTATTGATGAAAAAACAAAAGAATTAATGAGAATGTCTACAAACCATGCATGATCTAAATAATTGCGAACAACATGCTGGTGAGAAACTGTTCAAATGGCTCAATTTTATCCACCATAACCCTCCCAAAACCATCTACGAATTTAATAAATTTGCTTAGGCTATGCTCCTTCGCATTCACATGTGGCAACATGGTAGCGCTCATAGACACCCCATTCCCTATTATTTTCTATCTTCCCTTGTCCCAGTAATTGGAAAATGGTTTGTGCCAATTATAATTGTTCGTTTTCCATTGTTAAAGTATGCTAGGAATTGAAAGAACGCTCCTTTCCTAATGGGCACGTGATGTAGTATGAAAATGCCTATTGCCAATGGTTACCAACGGTCTACAGCCACGGTCTACACATTTAAAATGTTCATAAAAATCGTATTTTTCGAAGAAAGTAGACGAAACCTCGTCAGTAGGTGTGCATGGCTAGTATAAGAAATATTGTAGGTTTTCAGATCGATACAAGTTGTAAAACTGAAGAAATTCAGGAAAGTGTCAACGGTCTACACTTTCTGAGAATTGAATTTGAAGTACTCTAGATCTTATTCTCCTTTTGAGTGTAGACCGTGGGATTTTCGTCATATTTTGCCGTTTTCTTCATGGAATTCATACAAAGGTTAATTTTATCTTTGAGGGGTATTATTATACACCTTTTGGGTGATTTTGGGGGCAAACCTCCCCCTGACAAGTCAGAAAATTGCGAAGAAACAGCCACGGTCTACACAACGGTCTACAAGCGTTCATTTCTGAGGGTGAGAGTTGCCTTGCGGGGCCTTGTCCTTCACATCGACGCGCGCTACATTCGATGAAATAAGATATTTTATTGTGGCAAATGTCACGCAAACAAATACAGCAATCAATTAACGATGAAATAATCTGCCTTGCGCTTTATGAAGATAAAAGTAGCAGGTAGAGTCTAACTTAAAGGCCATTTTGGCAATGCAGTAACAGTAGGGAAGAGGGCTTTCTTTGTAGTGCTTCTGGGCCAAGCATTTAGGAGCGCAGGAAGGCGAGTGGATGTCAGTTTTATTTCAGTTCCCTTACCAACCAACATGGAATAGTAGATCAATCAGTTGGGAACTCTGATGTGGGAAACACGGGGTTCCTTTCTACAATTTAGGTAAACACTCTGAAATTTGTCATTTGGGCACTGAATTGCACAACAAGGGCCTATATGAATGACAACTTGTAAATCCGTGATAAAAGGAGAGCAACTACCCGACATAATTCTCAAATACGACCTTATCTATAATTAGAAACATGAAACAGAGGAATCGATGTCACTTTTATAAAATTGCATCCTTTCCATTTTTAGATTATTTTCTAGCTGCCACTCATATTTGTCTCCTTCATCTATCCCATTATTTCTTAGACAGCCATCTGGCTACGAGCCTTTGAAAAGATTCAAAATACAATCTTGATCCTACTAATTGGAAATCGATTTTGATTTTAGCAATTTTCACCTTAATTGAAATATGGCATTTAGTTTTATGGGGGTAGCTTACCCCCACCCCCGAAAAAAGACAATACCCCCATATCTCCTTATCGGTAACACGTACGATGTTGAAAATGGCAGAAATGGAATCAGCACCATCAAAAACCTATAGGAGGATATTGGTTTTGGTGGTATATCTAATAAGCTTCAAAATGAAATTCAGACAATGCCTGCCAAAAGTACTTGGAACACCCACCAATTTACGCTGCATTTGATATCTTTCATTCCTTTCATGAAAAAAATTTGCTACTTCCGCCCCCTTCCCCCTCAAACAATGTTGATGATTTAGAGAAATATCATAAAAGAAGCGCAAAAGAAAGTGCTTCCTAAAATCCTAATCCGTTTGATAGTAAACCAACATTGTTCCGTGGGGGAGAGGGGGAGGATTGGTTTTAACCTTGGAAATTGATGTCAGTGTTCCAAGACTTTTGGCAGGCATTGTCTGAAAATTTTCTCGAAAACAGCAATCTGCGATATCAAAACATTGTGCTACCCTAGGGTTTTCGATGGTGCTGATCTCACTGCTACTAATGAAAATTCGAAATTTTCACTCTTTACCCAGTTAAAAGGGGGGCGAGGTGGTTGGGACTCTGAACGATTGATATAGTAGGTATCCGAGTATTGTTATTTGTTACAAAAAACATTCTACTGATTTTTTCCGTCAATATCATTTAAATCATTATTGAATAAACGTATTTTGTGCAGAATTCGATCATCGGTTTAAGAAAACTATCAATTTTCAAAGGAAAAACAGTACAGTTTAGTGCTTTTGAAAAAGTGTTTTTTTCTGAAAAGTCCCCTTATTTATGGTTTAATTATTGATGAAAAAACAAAAGAATTAATGAGAATGTCTACAAACCATGCATGATCTAAATAATTGCGAACAACATGCTGGTGAGAAACTGTTCAAATGGCTCAATTTTATCCACCATAACCCTCCCAAAACCATCTACGAATTTAATAAATTTGCTTAGGCTATGCTCCTTCGCATTCACATGTGGCAACATGGTAGCGCTCATAGACACCCCATTCCCTATTATTTTCTATCTTCCCTTGTCCCAGTAATTGGAAAATGGTTTGTGCCAATTATAATTGTTCGTTTTCCATTGTTAAAGTATGCTAGGAATTGAAAGAACGCTCCTTTCCTAATGGGCACGTGATGTAGTATGAAAATGCCTATTGCCAATGGTTACCAACGGTCTACAGCCACGGTCTACACATTTAAAATGTTCATAAAAATCGTATTTTTCGAAGAAAGTAGACGAAACCTCGTCAGTAGGTGTGCATGGCTAGTATAAGAAATATTGTAGGTTTTCAGATCGATACAAGTTGTAAAACTGAAGAAATTCAGGAAAGTGTCAACGGTCTACACTTTCTGAGAATTGAATTTGAAGTACTCTAGATCTTATTCTCCTTTTGAGTGTAGACCGTGGGATTTTCGTCATATTTTGCCGTTTTCTTCATGGAATTCATACAAAGGTTAATTTTATCTTTGAGGGGTATTATTATACACCTTTTGGGTGATTTTGGGGGCAAACCTCCCCCTGACAAGTCAGAAAATTGCGAAGAAACAGCCACGGTCTACACAACGGTCTACAAGCGTTCATTTCTGAGGGTGAGAGTTGCCTTGCGGGGCCTTGTCCTTCACATCGACGCGCGCTACATTCGATGAAATAAGATATTTTATTGTGGCAAATGTCACGCAAACAAATACAGCAATCAATTAACGATGAAATAATCTGCCTTGCGCTTTATGAAGATAAAAGTAGCAGGTAGAGTCTAACTTAAAGGCCATTTTGGCAATGCAGTAACAGTAGGGAAGAGGGCTTTCTTTGTAGTGCTTCTGGGCCAAGCATTTAGGAGCGCAGGAAGGCGAGTGGATGTCAGTTTTATTTCAGTTCCCTTACCAACCAACATGGAATAGTAGATCAATCAGTTGGGAACTCTGATGTGGGAAACACGGGGTTCCTTTCTACAATTTAGGTAAACACTCTGAAATTTGTCATTTGGGCACTGAATTGCACAACAAGGGCCTATATGAATGACAACTTGTAAATCCGTGATAAAAGGAGAGCAACTACCCGACATAATTCTCAAATACGACCTTATCTATAATTAGAAACATGAAACAGAGGAATCGATGTCACTTTTATAAAATTGCATCCTTTCCATTTTTAGATTATTTTCTAGCTGCCACTCATATTTGTCTCCTTCATCTATCCCATTATTTCTTAGACAGCCATCTGGCTACGAGCCTTTGAAAAGATTCAAAATACAATCTTGATCCTACTAATTGGAAATCGATTTTGATTTTAGCAATTTTCACCTTAATTGAAATATGGCATTTAGTTTTATGGGGGTAGCTTACCCCCACCCCCGAAAAAAGACAATACCCCCATATCTCCTTATCGGTAACACGTACGATGTTGAAAATGGCAGAAATGGAATCAGCACCATCAAAAACCTATAGGAGGATATTGGTTTTGGTGGTATATCTAATAAGCTTCAAAATGAAATTCAGACAATGCCTGCCAAAAGTACTTGGAACACCCACCAATTTACGCTGCATTTGATATCTTTCATTCCTTTCATGAAAAAAATTTGCTACTTCCGCCCCCTTCCCCCTCAAACAATGTTGATGATTTAGAGAAATATCATAAAAGAAGCGCAAAAGAAAGTGCTTCCTAAAATCCTAATCCGTTTGATAGTAAACCAACATTGTTCCGTGGGGGAGAGGGGGAGGATTGGTTTTAACCTTGGAAATTGATGTCAGTGTTCCAAGACTTTTGGCAGGCATTGTATGTAGACCTTTCTGAGGGTTCGAGTTGTGGAAATTGTGCCTAAACATACTGTATTTTGAATTATTCACATTAGGTAAATTCCATTAGAAAACAGAAAAGGAAATGAAAAAAAGGAAGAAAGTCTCGAGTCCCCAGTACAACCACTGTGTGGCAAATTCAAAAGGTCCAAACATATGACCATATGATGTTCTATCACTAAGGTACATCTAAATAAAAGCTACAAAATTGTAAAGTATATAATCTTTATTTATCATGAAATGAATTGAGGCTTCATTTGAGGTGGTATTAATGAAAAATACAGGAATCAATATAGTCCTTTGAGAGAATTAGTTTATTCTGCGTCATTGTTTTCCCACTGTGCCTCAACTACACGCGGTAGAATTGTTCAACTCGTCATTAATGTACGTTAGCACACTTAGTACATCAGATAAAGGACTTTTAACTGTACCTGGCAGCATTAAACATATTGGCCAAAGTAATTAGAAATACTCTTTCCTTTTACTGCTGTCATTAATGACTAGCTGACGTTGTACTTAAATAACTCTCCGGAAATCTCTTAGTTCTGAACCAACGATTAATTTACTTTCTTAATCTGTATAAGATGCAACTCTAAAACGATAGAAGCATTTCCACCTTCGATTGGAAAGAAAAGTCCCGGGCAAAGTTGCCTCATTAAAATTATGATGCATTGTAAGGGCGTAGATCAGTCGCTGAAAAGTGTTTCCCGAATGGCTGATAAGCAGAAAGTTATCATTGGTTTAAGAAAAATACACACTTTTCTATAAAAATACCAAATATTTTGTTGAGCATGTATGTTCTCAACTTTTTTAATTATGAGCCTAAGATTATTCTTAAATAAGTCTTAAGCGACACAATGTGTAAATTCGCCTGAAGATCAGAGAAAAAATCAAATCTTTGTTGATGAGTTACGTCATTAAAAAGACAGTACAGGACAGTACAGGACAGTACAGGACAGTACAGGACAGTACAGGACAGTACAGGACAGTACAGGACAGTACAGGACAGTACAGGACAGTACAGGACAGTACAGGACAGTACAGGACAGTACAGGACAGTACAGGACAGTACAGGACAGGACAGGACAGGACAGGACAGGACAGTACAGGACAGTACAGGACAGGACAGGACAGGACAGGACAGGACAGGACAGGACAGGACAGGACAGGACAGGACAGGACAGGACAGGACAGGACAGGACAGGACGGACAGGACAGGACAGGACAGGACAGGACAGGACAGGACAGGACAGGACAGGACAGGACAGGACAGGACAAGACAATAAATATAGAACAATTACTATAAAACTAAATCTGATAGGACCACCTCAATTCTGTCGATTTTAGCAGCTCCTACGTAGTTTTCGGTATCATCTGCAAAAATTACTCTGTATTTAGCAAGAGTTATGTTCCAGCACTCCAAGGCCACATACGTCTATTTCAAAACACATTGCGCATAACTCTCATTGTTTTGCTCTCCAAAAACTTAAATTAACAAAAAAATTAATTTCTGATCAAGCTTTAGCCTTGCATTTTTCATATATTATACTAAATTTCCAGAGATTTTCAGCCTTAATATTCCTATAGACTATATTCATTTAACACAGTGCGTATGCTGCCTTTGATATGCGCTGCTTAACAAAGATATCAACACGGTAGTCCATTTCTTGGAAGGGCAACAAACTTGACATGAGAAGCAAGCTTTTAAAAATGAAACACCATTTAAATTCTTATCATTAAAGCTAAATCATTTCAATATAGATGTCTAATTATTTTCAGCTAAAGTACATTTTCTCGCTATCACGATTTCCACCGTAATTACCACGTCCTCTTCCTCCCCGAGGCCCCCCTCTACCGCCCCATCCGCCTCCTCGACCACTCTGCCCACCACCACCGCCACCACTGCCACCACCGCCACCACTGCCACCACCGCCACCACCGCCACCGCCACCTCCTCCATAGCCACCTCTACCACCGTGTCCTCCTCTGCCGCCGTGTCCTCCTCGATCGTTTCTCCAACCTTCCGAGGAAATATAGTAGCAAATGAGACAACCATCTAATTCTATGCATAAAGCATTTTTACTCAACTTATGGTTTTTACTTTCAAAAATCATTCAAGGAAAGCTGAAAAAAAGAAAGAGCAAATAACAGCAAAGCGGCGTGACTGTACACAGAATTGGGCGAAAAAAATGGCCAGAGACTTATTGAAACTATCGATTGTTGTAAAACACATTGTTGAATATCAGAGCAACAAAACAAAATAAAAACTTAGTATCTGAGTTCAGTACATTACATTATTATTTATTTTGAATTTAAAAGTCCAAAGAAATTGTCTTAATAAGAACATCGTGTTAAAATGGAACAGAAGGCCAAAATTACGAAATTTCCTTAACATTTCCTCAGAATCTTAATTTTCTTCAAAGTGGAAGCACTGGTAGCAATCTATGGCATCATTGATGATAACGAATTTAAACAGCAAGAAGCATGCAGCAATTTCCTGATGAGAATTTTCTGTCTTTCTTCCAATTCCTAGTTGACTGATAAATTGAGATTGAAATCGTTGAATAACCTTTACTGCAGATACATAGAACTTTGCTTCTAAATTCTAAAGAACAGGGTGCTTCTAAATTGCTACTCCGAGTTTCACGCTGAATACAATAATCAGGCAACGTGTACAGCTCTGCCTATACAGCATCAAGCACCTTATGAAAGCCCGGTAAACAGTTATTTTCATTATGAAAAAGCTGCTTATGAAAGGGCTTTTTGAGTTGCGGCAAGAATAGCCAAAACATGATATTCGATTGCAGTCCCAGGATAGGGAAGCTTCACTTGGCAGCTATCAAGCATCACAGAATAATTGGCTGCGTAAAATTTTATGGATAATGCCGGTGCTATTTTTAATATTTTTCTTACCTTGGCCTCGCTGTGGCTCTGTTCGTTTTCTAAATGCTGGCATTTCTGGAGCCGGTGCTTCTGACGATGGTCGTCCTCCTCGATCGGGAACCTAAAAATTAAAATATGCTCAACATCATGATCACATTTGTGTTTTCATATGAAGGGCTTGAAATTGAACCACAATTTATCAGAGAAGATATCTATTATGTTATATTGTACACGTAATGTCTGGTCATGCATAGGCCATGCTATTGAATTATCATTCCGTATAGCAGTATATAAGTCTCAACAGAGGAAGCAACGAGCTGCAATCGCTAAACGAAGCAAATTTATACCTTTCCAATCAGGATTTTGTTAATGTCACATTTTGTTACTTCTCTCGCTTCACCTGAACTTGTCTTTTCCAACTTACACAAATCTTGTAAAAATAAAAACATAAATTTGAACCGAAACATGTACAGATAAGCATAACTTATGAAAATTAAGAGAAGGATCATGCATATCTTTGCCTAATAGTATCCTCGCTGCAGTCATTCAAGCAGCCACAATTTTGCGAAGTGAAGGTCTTTAAAATGGCTTAGAAAAAAGCAGACATTTTTAATCATGCCAAAGCTTTTCATCTGACACTCAAGAGTATACAATTTCAGGACAAAACTCTACGAAAAATAAATATAGCCAATAGGAAACGTGAGCACATGACTGTCGAGGTTGCTCAATCAGTGTCACGTGCCCATTATTCAAAATGTTTGCTTTTTAAAAGAAATTTAAATTTTGTACCGCATAAAGATGTTCAATTCGAAAGCTAGCAAAAATGAACTGTGCTTCAAATTTGAATCAGGATGTTCTATCAAGACATCAAGACAAATCGAGTTCTTAATTTCTTCAAAATTAATTTGCTTGTTCAATTAGCTCCTAGCAGGTCAGAACATAACAACTAAAACTGGAGAACAAATTTTTAAAACATGTTACAACATATGAGAAAGGTTTTACTTTTGGCTCACTTAAAATATTACGTCTTTAAGAATGCTAGAGTTGAACTAAGGATACCTTTTCGAGCTGCCAATACATCAGCAACAGCAACATTTGTCCCTGCAGCTATCAAATTTCTAACTGACCGGAAAGAGGCTTGGATATCATTTTTCTTTGCCTGTGAAAGTTTGTGTTCATGCATTTAAATTTAAGATATAAGAGCTGCAGAATGAAGTACAAAAAATACCAAATAAACGAGAAGGCCAGCTGGGCCAAGAGGCACAAGTTACCTTTAAAAACGGCGTTGAAAAAAGTAAACATTTTGAAACATAATTTGCTGTAAATCCTCGTGTTGTTCACAGTACAAAAACAGTCCTTCCATGTGCCCAAAAAGGGTTTCTCAAACCCAAAGATCGGGGGATAACAAAACATAATGTTTCTTACACCAAGAGAAAGAACCCTCAAGAGAACAGCATCCTCGTTCTTGCAGATCAAAATACTGTGCATAAAACTCTAATGGCAACATGTTTCGGATTATTGACAACGCCCGATCGTCGCTCTATCTAGCATTTTTAGAAGGCTTATTGTATTTTGCGAAAATTTTCGCATAATGCGAAAATGCGAAATTTCGCAAAATACAAGTTTCGAGGTGGTATTTTGTAAAATGCGAAAACTTATTCTAAAAACTTTATTTGCCCATATCAACGACCGAAAACAAGCAATTCATATTCAGGGCGACTCTGTTCATGCAAATAGCCTAGTTCATGTCCCATTTAACGTTAGATAACTCATGGACACATTTTGGAAAATGGTTCAAAAACCAACCACACTAAGGCCATGAACGGCCTAATTGTGAATTGCCCATTCCAGCGAAAGACGATAACAGTAAGTATCCCGGTGCTTGCTAATTGGTAATTGGTAAATACCCAACATTCTGCGTGTTCTGTGTTGTTTTAGGAGTAATTTACGCCTTTATCCACAAGGCCTATTTTCCTGTTTCCTTCCCGGTGAAACCCGCGTGGCTGGAAAAGGACGGGGGTGATGTCAAAAGATTTTCGCAAAATACAAAATGGCTGGGGGTTTTTGTATTTTGCGAAAACTCGCCAAACATTGTCGAAATGTTAGTTTTTATTTGAGAAAATGTATGGAAAGGCTTTGGACTGTATTTAAAATTTTGTTTTTTTGAGTAGGCATCAAAAGATTCGATCCAATTAAAGAATTTTCGCAAAATACAAAATGGCTAGGGGCTTTTGTATTTTGCGAAAACTCGCCCAACATTGTCGAAATGCTAGTTTTTATTTGAATAAATGTACGGTAAGGCTTTAGAAAGAGGCTTTGGGTTTTTTTGATAGTGTAGCAGGAACCTACAACAAAAAGGTGCATGCATTTTCTTTGGCGCCAGACAATGACTCACTTCTTAAAAGAAATTAGCAGGACGCCCATTATTTGTGTCATCAACGTGTGAAGACTTCCCTCTTCTCATTCATAATGACATTTTTTCTTTTGTTCTACTTCCTGGGTGCCTATTTGTGCCAATCTGGTGACATTCCATGTGATTGAATTTTATCGGTTGGGCGAGTTTTCGCAAAATACAAAAACCCCCAGCCATTTTGTATTTTGCGAAAATTCTTTAATTGGATCGAATCTTTTGATGCCTACTCAATTGACAAGATTTTAAATACAGTCCAAAGCCTTTCCGTACATTTTCTCAAATAAAAACTAACATTTCGACAATATTTGGCTAGTTTTCGCAAAATACAAAAACCCCCAGCCATTTTGTATTTTGCGAAAATTCTTTAACTGGATCGAATCTTTTGATGCCTACTCAATTGACAAGATTTTAAATACAGTCCAAAGCCTTTCCGTACATTTTCTCAAATAGAAACTAACATTTCGACAATATTTGGCTAGTTTTCGCAAAATACAAAAACCCCCAGCCATTTTGTATTTTGCGAAAATTCTTTAATTTGATCGAATCTTTAGATGCTTACTCAATTGACAAGATTTTAAATACAGTCCAAAGCCTTTCCGTACATTTTCTGAAATAAAAACTAACATTTCGAGAATGTCTGGCGAGTTTTCGCAAAATACAAAAACCCCCAGCCATTTTGTATTTTGCGAAAATTCTTTAATTTGATCGAATCTTTTGATGCCTACTCAAAAAAACAAAATTTTAAATACAGTCCAAAGCCTTTCCGTACATTTTCTCAAATAAAAACTAACATTTCGACAATGTTTGGCGAGTTTTCGCAAAATACAAAAACCCCCAGCCATTTTGTATTTTGCGAAAATCTTTTGACATCACCCCCGTCCTTTTCCAGCCACGCGGGTTTCACCGGGAAGGAAACAGGAAAATAGGCCTTGTGGATAAAGGCGTAAATTACCCCTAAAACAACACAGAACACGCAGAATGTTGGGTATTTACCAATTACCAATTAGCAAGCACCGGGATGCTTACTGTTATCGTATTTCGCTGGAATGGGCAATTCACAATTAGGCCGTTCATGGCCTTGGTGTGGTTGGTTTTTGAACCATTTTCCAAAATGTGTCCATGAGCTATCTAACGTTAAATGGGACATGAACTAGGCTATTTGCATGAACAGAGTCGCCCTGAATATGAATTGCTTGTTTTCGGTCGTTGATCTGGGCAAATAAAGTTTTTAGAATCAATTTTCGCATTTTACAAAATACCACCTCGAAACTTGTATTTTGCGAAATTTCGCATTTTCGCATTATGCGAAAATTTTCGCAAAATACAATAAGGCTTTTTAGAATCTATCTAGAGACAGAATGAGGGAACCACTGTATTGTGTAGACAGAAGGAGCTAGTTTTCACCTTTGGACTCTAATAGCAATTTTTCCATAGGCACGTGGTACTGGTCGGGTAACTAAACCGGTCATGTGCTTGCGTTTCTGATTGACCTATTTCGATCCAAAACTGGATATAAATATATTTCCTAGCGATTTCGATCTATACTCTGAAGAGTGTCAGACGAAAAACTGTAGATTGTTTCAAAATGTTTGATTTTTTCAAAGTCATTTATAATGTTTGCACCACCAAAAATGGCTTGAAAATTACCTTTGCCTGGTCACTCCATAAAAACGACTGGATTGTCAGGTCTATTCTTTTCAATAAAACCTGTCGTCGGATGTGATATTCGTTGGCCAGCATTTCGTTAAGCTTTTCGACTTCAGACTGTTAAAGGACAGAAAATTTCATTAAATGCTGGAGGGGGTTGGTTTGCTGAATTTGGCAAGTATCACATACACTAGAACAACGTGTGATATAATTCAACTAACTTACTTTCAGACTTTCAGACAATGGAAATAATTTTCTGTCATTGATGACTTGCAATGAAATGTCAGTTCTGCCTGTTTTTTTATTCATGAAAGTATATATAAACCAGTACTCGTACTTTACTTTCTGTTTTTATACAAGACAATTAAAATGATTAAAAAACTGATGAGTACATTGTGTTTTTGAATAAAATTGTGTTTTGAAGTACTCATAGATAAATAGTATGTACAATCTGCACTTTCCAATGTTATTGTTGAGCTCATATGCTGATAAAATTCTTTCTTAGAAATGTAAAATAAAAAAAATAAGAAATTGGAAATTACCGTTCTACCCATCTGTTACAAAGTGCCTGATGCCGTTTAGGCAGAGCTGTGCCCCCTTTGGTGTATAGAATAGCATGGTTCTAATATCTAACTCTGAGTTTCACACTTGATGCAATGTCAAAGTAAAAACAGAAAATTTCAAACAGTTGATGTGAATATACATACATACCCACTGTTTTTCACTTAGTCGTTTTTGGAGTAATGCATCTCCAATATGAGCCTGGGGTAACTGGGATAAAACCCCTCGGACCTTCAAAGAGAAAACAGTCTGATTGTACCTACCAACTACTATCAATTTAGAATGTCAAAAGCTGGCATAAGGCAACAAAATGAGAACATTAAATAGCAAACTATGGGGAAAAGACATATTATCAAAGGGGAAAAAGTTGTATATTGTTTACAAAAGTAATCAATTATAGGCTAGCAACCTTAGGGCAAAATGGTACCTTTTAAAGTATCTGTTACAAAAAAATAGATTAATAAAATATGTATAATGTATAACAATTAATTAACTCACAAATGTCAATAATTGAGTGATTGAATAAGTTTTATAGTCTTTTAACATCTTTTGTAGCATCATTGCAGAAGTATCAATGTATAAAAGACTAGTCTTGCTTTACTTAGAGGAGAAACAATGCAAGGTTTTACCTTGTTTTCAATATTTGTGAATAATTTGAATACTGTTTCATCTTTTGATGGAGGAGGCATTTGCAAAGCTTTTGCAATTGCATTTATGGGCAAAAGGATCGGATTGCCTGAAGCCTGAAAGAAAAATAAAGAGTGCTATAGAGTAATTGCCTCCAGAACAGCACACTTCCAGCTAAATTCATTGATCAAGTAAAGTCTGCCCTAACTCTTTTGATTAAACTTAGGGTTTCTTACAATTAGGCAGAACACATAGCCTGCAAGGAAAACTGAAACTTTGCTCTTTGAAGCCCTTTTGATAAACTGGAATTTAAAAAAGCTTGAATATACTTTCCAGGGAATTGATAGCTAGCCAAATCAACAAACACAATGCATTAACCTAAAACACCCATCATGTCTTTGAACCTTAAAATCAATTTAAGCAGTAAAGATTTTTAGTTTAAATGCTACAAAAGTAACTTATCAAAGAGTGATCTGTTTGTTCAAAGGTATTCCTTTCCCAACTTAAAAATTTTAACAAATTATGGATATTTTAGAAAGCTCTGGGTAACCAACTGTGATTGACCTCTTTGTGAACATCTAAACATAAACACGCATTACATAATAGTTTTTCATTAGATGAAAATAACTCAGAAAATAACTTTTAAATAATTTACTTTCAATAGAATACTAACTCTCTGGTTTTCTGCAAGCAGGTTGTTAAATGCAGGTAGTCATTTGACCATATTTTGAAAAATTGTCACTTGTGGTGGGTGCTAAGTCAAAGCATAACAATAAAATTTAACTGTAACCACTTCCATTGTATGATTGTGTGATTCAAAATGCTTGCAATCTTAAATCACCAAATTATCTGCTCTGTCACAAAATGTCAAAAGCAGATTCTGTACTGAAACAAAACACTTCAGTACTAACAAGAAAGGAATAGGTATTGATAGATCAACAAATGAAAACCTGTGCAGTTTCTGCATCTGCATCATGACCAATCATCCTGCAAGCCATTACCTCTGAAGTGAGGAAATCTGAAAATAAGGATAAGTATTCAATAATAGGAAGTAGGGAAATGCCAGATATCTGAAAGGCCAGATAACCCAGTGCTGGATTGCCATTTTTTTAGAAAAATTTGGCTTCAGGTGGACTTTCTTCTAACATCCCACAAGCTATTGTGTTTTAGTTACTTAAATAGAAACAAAAGCCAAAAAATTTAGAGGGTAAGATTGTGAATATAACAAGAAAAACAATTAAACAGTGATCAAAACCAAAAGAACAGATCATTGATTGTAAATCTAAATGTAAAAAATGTCGCAAACAGTCAAAGAAAAATCATAACCTGCAAATGTTAAGTAAACCGCTAAAAAAGAAAGCTATCCCAAAGCTTAAATATGGGGTGAAAAATAATTGTGTTGTATCATTTCCATTCTAATTTTAGGAATGAATCTCTTCTCATGCTAAAGAATAATGGCAAAGAAAGATTTATTATATAATAAAAACATAGGGGATTTGGATAAGCAGGCATGTGTGTCTTTATATCTCCTTTAATTGAGCCATCTTCCTTTTCCTACATCTGCTGCACTAATATCCACAGGCCTCTCCCAGAGACATGGACTCTAGACCAACCTTATCAAGGGATTTTTTTCATCCCAAAAGTTTTTAATTGTCAAAGAATATTTTTTTTACAGACAATTTTATTCTGACCTTTTTATGTTTGGCCTTGGGGACAAGATATGCTTTTACAAGGATGCTAACTGCAAGGTGGTTACAACATGTTATGTTGAAATTAAAAAACATCAATCCATTGGCATCTACTTATAAATCAGTAGCCCTTAACAAAGTTCTAAATGAATACCAAAATAGATGTTTGGTCTTTGTGACTGTATTCTTTTAACTGCTAAATCTTCAAAGAAATTTTTAATAAATTATTAAAACTGTACATGCATTGAACAGGACATAACTACTGGACAGATAAAAAACTCAAAACTTACCTAAAAGTAAAATTCTGTTTGCATAACTTTCTAAACCATCAACACCAATCAAATTTGCGTATGGGCAACCTATGCAAACAAAAGTATAATATTTACTAGAATCCAAAGGGAAAAAGGGCTGCATTAGCCTACGTCATAGAACCCCCCCTCCAAACGAAGGCCGTTCTCAAATTTTGGAACTTAATTCATGCAAGAGCATTAATACTTGCATAATTAAGGACATGCAAAACAAATCAATATGACGGTATGATCCGATGTGGAGGAGTTTGATGAAACGATATTTGCAGAGGCATTGGGTATTGGGTGTATATCTTTGCAAGTTGCGTTTCAAAACACAAGATACATCAATCAACATCTGCATTCAACACCATTAGTTCATTCATAATCAATAGAAAGGAGGCCTTTCAATTGACTATAGTTTATTTAACACCTCATTGAGCTTGACAAAGAAAGCCCCAATAGGATCTGGGAATGATCAATTATTAAAAATATTTACGCATAAATTAATAACGGCCTGTAGCAAGCTTTGCCTCATTAATTTGTAGACCCTATCTTCGTTTGAAAGGGAGGGTCTACAGCGTAGGCTACGGGTTGCATTGGTTTTAATATGCATGGTTGCATGATAAAGATAAAAAAAATATAAATTTTTGAATTTTGAAACTTAAACTTCAAAATGAATATATTGGCAAATATCTTTCAAAGTTTACATGACAACTGAAAATTGACATTCAAGGACTTTCTTCTAAAAAGTATCATAACTATACCTCTTTAACTTATTTTTGGTTAGAAGTCCAAAAACTTTAACATTTTTGTTCAGTTCTTCTTACTATGTTATTATCAGAAATAATAGAGGGATAAAAATTGACCTGAACAGTACCTATCTCTCTCAAGAATCCAGATATGTCTATCTTGAATGTGTCTTTTTGGGCTAGCAAGGTAATATTGAAAAGAAGTAAATATTCTTTAAAGTTAATTATAAACAGAAAGGTGTGGGAAAGGCTGTAACATGAACCTTGATGAGGAACAAAAATACAAAAATAATACAAATATACCTTTTGATGGATTACCCACTGTAGAGACTAAACATTTGAGTTAATGTAACTTTAAAATTGCACAAGGAAAATAAGTGAATTTAAACAAAGCAATCAAGCCTGTTATCAAAATAATGATAATGATCTTGATGACACTGATCTTCTCTAAAGAAGGCAGACAGTAATTAGTAGATATAGATGTAGATGACGTACAAAATAATACTTTATTCAATTTAATATTATTCTTTAAATTTAAATACTATTCTACAGAAAGACAGCAAGAAAAATAATAATGAATAAATATCTTTGTCTCAATTCATATATATCTTATAAATATCAGAAAATATTATAACAGGAAACTTTAATACAAACCATTTACAGTTTCTCCAAGAGGACAGTATAACTTTATTTCATTGCAAAGCCAAACACATAACTCCATGAAGTCCATTCCATCTGCACCTTCACCACAAATACGTGACAATTCACCATCCTTTAGAACTGAGCCATTGTACCTTATCAAGCAAAAATTCAAGTTCTAGAAATACCTTAATGTTTTAAATATGGTGTGCATCAATGTTAAATTGCATGGTTTTGGTGAAGCATAAAATTTGTAAATATGGCTACAATATAGAAAGTTGTCATAATGAAAATGCATGGCTTCAGATAGACTTGAAGTAAAAGCAAGAACCAGAACAAAATGTGTCTTTTTAAATTCTTATCATGATCTTATCAATCAAATAGTCCATATTTCAAGGCTTAGACCTTTCTTCTTTTATCACTGCAATACTTACTGATAATTCTTTTCACATCAGGCCTTTTAGACTGTTTTATGTTAAGCAGAGTATTTATGTTCAGACTAAAGAAATAGAGTTTTGGTGCTAGTGACCTAAAGAGTTACCAAAAACATTGAAGAAAAACTAAGGTTATACAACAATTAACTTTGAATTAACTGTAAATTTAGCAAAATCTCATCGCTGGTGATCATTTTTTTGATGATCGCTCTTGACTGCAGTGCAGGAAAATGTTTTGCAACATGATAAAATAACTGTGCTTGAACAAAAACTAACCCTAGATCTTCTAAAGCATCGAGGATGTCTTCTTCCATAGCTATATTGAATTTCACAGTCGATTTCAAATCCTAAGCCAGTTGCAGTTTTCACTCCTGCACTTACAGAAATGTAGTGTTGACGGTCAGAAGTTGTTGCTGTTGTTACAGTACTATCTACACACAGCCTGGCCACCAGTGTTCATCATTCAAAAGCACGGACACGCAAAAAGGCGCTTACCTTGTGCTCTTTTCACATTGTGACCAACTCGGGCCACAAATCATTTTAAAATGCTTATAGTGAAACAAGCGTACTTGCCAATTATTATCTGATTTCTGAAACTTTTTATCTGATTTATTTCTTACTTGTCAATGGACACAGTAACCCATTGCTTGAAAGAAACTGATAATTTATATCAGGTTGCCTAGTTTCTTAGATGTAAGAGAATATTTTGAATGAAGCTCGCAGAATTATATTTGTTCATTTAGAAACTCTTTTTTACACAATTCATTCTTTTCAAAAAGCAGTTTTTAATTCAGTGATCACGCCGCAGGGTAAACAAAGATACCCCAAGAAATGAATTTGGATGAACTACTGTGTCAAATACTGTTTACATACGAACTTTTACTATAATTTTTCAATTTTGCACCATCTATAGGAAATTGAAAAACAGTGAGACTGCCTAGTTCCTTATAAAGAAGAAAATCTTCTCTATGCGGACAGGCTAAAAATAACGAGCCGTTGAGGCATTAAATCTTTTCTTCGCTGCAAAGAGACACTAATCTGTTTATGTTTTTGGTTTACTTTGCTTGGTTGAATGGGTTATGATTATTATACTGCACTTATGCTGGATGATAGCACTCATCTATAGATACAAACTATTTTCTCGTTGCAAATGCCCACTTTTATGCAGGACATACCATGTAGGTCGAGAGATTGAAGATGTCTTTTATTGAGCATATTTTATTCAAGACGTGTTTGTATCAAGTAGTTTCATGCAGCGCGGTATCCAAGAGCCATGTATTTGTTCATCAGAACAACTTTTTGTTTCCATGTAAAGTTGGATTGGGTCGTCCAGCCTCCCTTGATGGTCGATGTTGGGTTGAAAGGAGTTCTGCGGTTCCAGCCCCCGCCGCACCGTGAAGCTTACGGCACCCTTTGATACAGAATGCAATTATATTATTGGTCGCGAAGCCGAGTATGTCTTGATTTACACGTCGCTGGATCAGTAATAGTAAAAACTGAATCAGTCTGTATTTGGAGAAGAGAAATCCATTAACAAGGACGGTAAGTTAATGTATTGATATTTTTTGGTTGGCTGGCACAAAAGAAAGGAGGGTTTGGGTGTTTGGGCACTAGTTGTTGGTCACTTACATTGCAAGCATTCAGATCTAGGCCAAAGAATTTGGGTTGCTTATTGTATGAAATTATGTGACCAATGGCATAGTCTCTCACACCTGGGAAAAGATTTGACATGTTAGGCATTTTGGAAGCCTATAAAAGTTGCATTTTCACGGAAGATTTCATATATATTTGAAGGGTTCAACTCTTCTAGTTTTGTACATCTCAGTCATAAACATCGTGGTAAGTACTATGCATGATCGGCAACTGCACAGTCCTTCTGTAATAGCTATCTAAAAGGAGATCCATTGTTCCTATTTGTACTCCAAACACGAGACAACAAGTTTGGCAAAGGGGCATTTGCAAATTTTACGCAGAATAAAGACAAGAATAGAATGAAACTACTTGTAACTCAGTGTCAACGATTATGATGGTGGATGATAATGGCAAATCTGCTCAAAAAGCACACATTTTGATGTCTTGACAAAGGTACATTGAAAAAAACCAAGTTGATAAATGATGCACCAGAGTTGCCTGGACTATGTGAACTGATTCAAATGCCCTAGATTCCTTTGAACACGACACAGTTCTCAAAGCTAGCCATAAATGTAGCTAACACTGGATCCTAGCCCCTGCACTTGTCGACATACATCGCATAAAAACAATAATCTATTAACCAAACAAGCTTTTCAATCAGTTCAGTTTTTTAAACAGACACTGGTAGGCTGCTGGCAGTAAGTCCAGAATTGGGAGGTTCAGTATCAACTTGCTTCGTTCATTCAATGGATGCAACTGATTTATAAGCTCCACATACTCAGTAAACTGTGAATTTTCTAATGAAAAGTAAAACTGCTTGAGCTAACTCATGAACACGAGGGCCAGAAGTGTCTCTAAAAAGATTCCTGTGTATCCCAAACATATCTTCGTAATGATAGCCTCAGCAAGTAAGTAGCATTGCCTTAAGAGTAGACACACGATCACGCTAAACCCAAATAGTTAATGAGAAATTCACGTAAAGAAAAGCAAAAATTGAAATGCCACTTTAACAATATATAGTAAATAACCTTCAACTAATTTACAACGATAAACACTATCAAACAATTCTTTCTAACTCTTTGGCATAGCCTAGGCATTGTTCGATTACTTTACCAGCTGAAATTTCTTGTTTATC
Source organism: Rhopilema esculentum (assembly GCF_057945365.1). NCBI lineage: Eukaryota > Metazoa > Cnidaria > Scyphozoa > Rhizostomeae > Rhizostomatidae > Rhopilema > Rhopilema esculentum. Next base: position 976,692 of record NC_142824.1, on the reverse strand, counting down.
GTGTACATCTGCTTTGAAGTGGTACGAGCCATCTTGAGCCTTCCAGCCACGCTACAACGTGGAAATACTTATAAGACAAAACTAAGCAATGGTGGAATGGAAGAAAGCATTAAGCGTGGTTTCAGAAGGCCACTACAATTTATTATATTACACGTTACTTCCAAGAAATTCTAAACAAGAATCTGACATAAAGTGTTCGATACCGTATAGGCATAGCTGTACAAGTTTTTGTTGAATAGAATAGGGCGGTTGTAAGTTGCTACTCCAAGTTTCACGCTTAGAAATGCGATTATCAAAAGGCTATAGGATGTATGGAAGTGTAAACGATAAACTATATGCATTTTTAGGAAAACTGATTGAGCTTTGAGATAAATTCTTTAATAGAGTTGGCTTTCTCCACAAAAGCAGCTGTATAGTTTATAAAAGTCTTATAGTTACAGAATTTACCTTGATCGAGTACTCTTTCATCTTTGCATCATTCTGAAAAAACAGCATTCTAGTTGCTTCTTTCACTGTGATGTTCTCATATGATTTCTCCATGCAAGCAGCTACTTCGTCTCTGTAAACAAATCACAACTGATGAAGATGTGGAAACAAAATAGCCAAAGAGCTTCCAATTCTCAAGACTTGATCAATAGTATAGTTATATATTGAATTTTACTTCTGTCTACATTGATGCTAGTGATCTAGTTATCTATAGTCTTTTGTATGTCATTTGAGAAAGGTTTGGTATCACTAAGCATCATATAACCATTTAGGGATGGACCAAAGTGATAATTTACTAAAATACATCAAAGTATCAGACCTTAGGGTGTCCACGAGAATGTTGATAAAGAAGTAGTACGCTTCGGCAGGAACATTTTCTTTAGCAAGAAACACCTGCAAATAGGATGAAATGTCTTCAGTAATAATTACGCATAAATCAACAAAAGGCCTAAATAAACATTCATCCTAATTACTGATGTAGAAATGCTACGAAAAGTCGGTTGAAGACTATTTAAAGATGTGATTTTTTAAAGATGTGATTAGCTTTCAGGTCATGTGTTATGTATTGCTATGTTTGATTGGATAATGGACATTTGCTTACGATGCTGCTAGGCTATCGGTTTGTTCACCATGGACAATAAAATGTGATTGGAAGGGTCACGTTCTTCTTTGCTGGATAAAACTTCAGACAGACCTCAAATTAAATTTAAGTCTAAGCGCTTAGTAATAATAATAATGGTCAGGAGGAGTATACAACTTTTGCCTAGCAAATACAAAATCGAGTTAAAGAGGTTCCACAGAAACAAAATGAAAATGGCTTTGAAAAAAGCAAACATTATACAAGATATTGGCTAAGAGCGTTTTTGTCTGACACTCCTCAGAGCATAAAACGTCATCTGTCATCGGTCAACATCTTTTAGATAACCCAGATTGTGCAAAACTCTATAATGATGACATGTTTCAGATAATTTGCAGAGCCCGGTCGTCCTTCTATCTAGCAGTTTTGGAATCGATCTACATACAAACGAAAAAACCTCCATTGTGTAGACAGAAAGAGTTCGTTTTCTCTCCTGGACTCCAGTGGTATTTTTTCTTTAGGCACGCAGCACTGATTGGTCAACTATACCGGTCTTGTGCTTGCGTTTTTCTGATTGGCCTATTTGAATCCACTTCTTGGTATACATTTCCATTGTGTTCTTTCGGACACTTATTCTGACGTTTTATGCTCTGAGGAGTGTCAGACGAAAAAGCTTTTAGCCAATATGTTGTAAAATGTTTGCTTCTTTCAAAGCCACTTTTAAGTTCTGTACCACCAAAATACAAAATGTTGTCCTGTTTTCATCGTCTCACGATGGCGTTTCTAATCCATGTTAAAATATAGTTGTTAAGTGTGTTATCCTTAACAGAAAATTCTTTTTATCTTCACTAACATGTCACTTCAAGAGGACGAGAACTGTGCCGTTCAAAGCTACGTTAGTCATTACGTCATCACACTCCAAAGTTCATAATCAACAAGAAGTGTATTCAGATAAAATTTATTCTTCAAAAGCAAAATCAGATAGATACCTTGTGATAGCTTCCTTCCATTAAATACTGAAGAAGAAAATAATAAATAACTAAGGGCTTTGAGCCAAATGATTGTATTGTTTTCATGCAATGCTAACAATTTTAACTGAAAATAAAAAAATTATTTGTAAACAGAATAAAGTACTACGTTGCAACAATCACTTTGAAAAAACTGCTTGTGAATGACAGTTTCAAATTTCTATTTCCAAACTGATCTACATCAGGGGCAGCGCCAAGAAAATTGAAAGTGTGGGAGGCTGCGGGGGGCTCAAGTTGATAGAATTTTTAGACTAATAAAGCAGCTTTTGAAAAATAAACTAAAATTCATTATGATATTTTGTACCTATAATTTTATGGGACAATCGTTATACTAGCGGTACCTCAAAAGGGGCCGGCAAGAGGTTGTCAGAGGCCCTAGGGATGTTTGAAAGTAAATTTTTGCCATCACGCCTTTTAGATTAGCTTAAAAAGCATTTCAGAATATTTCTTGCAGTCATTTTTTGCAATCTTTTAAAACATCTTGCTATCTTTAAGGTATGCTTTTGCTATGTTTGACTAATTCCAGTTTTAAAATGGAATCTTTTTTTATGAGGCCCCATAAGCCTTGGCTTATTTCCTTGGAAATTAAGCAATAAAAAGACTTATGGAACTATTCTTTTCTTCAAATTCGTTTCTTTTGTTTCAATTTGTTTTATTAAAAACCCTTTTTTGCAAATAGGCTGCCCAAACAGACAATCCACAATTTGCACATAGATAAATCTGCTTATGAAACAGAAAAGCTATTAGAGAATTTTATACAAAATAAAGTTTTGTAGAAAGAAAGTGACACAAAACCAAACAATTTTAGGAATCTAGCAGAAATGACACATGAAATAATTTGAGATATCATTGAAGCAAACCCTGAGAAACTGAATCAGAGAAAAATCAAGAAGCACACACACCTGCTCTAAGGCAACAGGACATCGTATGTAAACACTTTCTTGTATTTGTTTAGCAGGAAGAAGTTCAAGTTCCTATAAAACAAAGCAGCTAATCTCAGAACCAATAATCACAATGATGATGATAACTTGATAAGATTTATCATATGAGACAATTAACAGTTAGCATTGACCAATTTAACACAGAATTATCCTTTCTAGGCTCTTTTGGCTTCCTTATAGGATGACCTTATAAAAAATCAACTTGCAAAAATCTGTAGATTAGAATTATAGACAAAATCTAATCTAACTGATCTAATCCATTTGAAAAATTTGATGTGTTGAATATTTCAGATTCAGTTAAACCTGGATAAATGATATTTATCAGCCTGAGAAACAAGATTTTTTTGTCAACAATGTTCTACAAATTGGCAGCACTTGCATTGCTGTGCAACTTTCAGCATATACACTATGGCTCTCCAGTTAATTTATGACCCACAGGAAGGGTTGAGTGTTATCAAAAGTAAAATTCAGGAACAAAGACACTAATTGAAAACCAGAAAAAACTCACAAACTCCTGCAAGATATGCTCTTGTGCATATTGCACTTTACAAGCTTTATAAGACTTTATATGATTAAAAATACAGTTTATATGATAATTGTTCTACATTGCTTTAGCAAACATTCCACAGTCTTTATAAGAAAGTGTTAGAAAACTTACAGTATGGAATTCACCAAGACGATTCTGTGCCAACAGGCTCATCAAATTCAAACCTAGGAGTTGGTACATGTAAGGGGATTCTGGAAGAATACCACTATAAGAAATAAGAAAAGATAAATCTGTGAAAACTAATGATCTTATAGATTAGAAACAGTTGCTAATTGAAGAGTTTGAGAGGATAAAAGCATTTACAAATTGTTACTTTTCTTCTCAAGGTCAATATAAATTTCATATTTTCTCTAATCATTATAACCATCTTCCACAGCAACAGATGTAAGGGTAGGGGTGCTCAAACAAGTAGTATCTTACCTTTGCAAAAACAATTAAAGAAAAATTTGCAAACCTGTAATCATAGTAATAGCACTTGAGCTGTGCCAAATATCGCTCAAATGATGGTATATCTTTTACAAGAACACTCCACTGAACTCCAATCTCTAAAACATCTCCTAAAATGAGAAAAATCAAATAAATAAATAAATAAATAAATAAATAAATAAAAGCAAGACAATGTATGCATTCAAAATGAGGGCAAACAATTAAAAAAATTGAATAGCCTGTGCATTGGAAAATGAATTTGTAAGTCAAATAAAAAGGAAAAAAGGAAAAATATATTAATGCTTGATAAAGTAGTTTTTAATACCAACTAAAGAAAAAGCAAGAATCAGAAATAAAACACAATTTAAGTATATAATTACTGAAAGAGTTGTTCATATGAAGGGTACTAGTCATGTTTATAGAAGACAATATACATAAAGAAAGTTGCTTATAATGACAACATGAAAAAAACATAATGAACAATTCTCATTCTGTTTCCAGAGACTGGGAGAATATTGAAATTTTACTTACTTGCTAGGATAAGTTCTTGAGATGTTGGTTTTGACCCTGAAGTTGGCATGTATTGGAAACTAGTCAGAGCAAGCTGTTGTGCAAGAATGAATCAATTATTTTTAATTGCGAGAAAGCTTTAATTTTCAAAGTACTTTTCTAGTTTGTAGTCAACATCAAAATCTAGAAACAAGTTATCACTGATTCCTCCTTATATTCATACTAAATACCACTTAACAAAGATTTGTTTGCTTTCTTTGTCTTTTTAAAATGAGCTATCATAACTAACTCATCTGTGGCAAAAAAATGTGTGTTTAACTGTAAAGAAAAGACAAATAAAAGAAAGAATACTTCTTAGAGTAAAATAGGAAAGATATACAACATCACAAATACATGTGATGGAAAATATATGGCACCACAAACTGGTTTGATAATTTAAAATGTTAAAAGGTGTCTTTTGAAGTTACCACAATATGTCAATCTCACATACGTGGCAATTATGTGGAAAGGGATCCAAAGAATATACAGACAAGCATCACATACCAAAATTCCCAATCTCAAAATCGATACCTTTTCACTTGAAGCAAACAAAAGCACTTTTGAAAAGGCAATTTTTAATGAGACACTCATTTCTTAAATAAAATTTCAGTTGAGATGTTTCCTCAGTAGCAAATTTTTGCCTATAAAATTGGTGTTATTTTTGTTAATCACATTTTCCTTATTCAGTTCAAAATTTTTAAAATATTTTAGATTTAATATTCAAGTTGTAACAAGTTTTCATGCTTGAATAATTTTATTGCTAAGGCTGTGAGATGGATTTGCATTGGTTCTGGTTTTACCAGGATTTGCATTTGATCTATTCACATTTGTTTGAAGTGATATGTTTATGACAGCTTGCAACTTTTGTGAGCTGTTGAAAAATATGCAAGGCTGAAAAATGTATTAAGTTAGGTATTTTCTGAGGTTTCTATCCTCAGATTGCCATCTTCTTTTTTCGGTGGGTTGTGGTACCAAGTTTTACTTATACAGTAGCTTTATCTTTAGGTATAATCCTATGCCCGTACATCTATCTTTTGAGCCTGGATTGGATGAAACAAATTTTGATTCTTTCCTTTTTCTTTCTGGACTCTATGGACTTTAGAATCAAAGTAAGCCCATGCAAGAAACAAAGTAAGTTACAAAGTCCATGCAAGAAACAAAGTCTGGCATGGTAAAAGACCGAATCGGGCAATCAGTTTTTCCTGACGATTGGAATCACTTCAGGACAGGATTGTACAAAACAGACAATTTTCAAACACACACTTTGGAAATCAACAACAACAATTTTAGATGGGGTTCTAGATTCTTGTTAAAGGGTGTGCTTTTAAGTTAAGTCCAATCTTGTCAGTTTCCTTCAATAAAAACATTGCTAAAATATGTCCTTTTCACTTTGGATGTTCCTAAACCAGAGCCTTTTTAACATACTAACTAGGAGGCAATTGTCTCTGCAGGCCAGTGACTTTTCCATTGTTTAAAACAGTAGAATAGGCTATTGCCCTCCTCTTTGTACCAACAAAGGTTCGGCCCCGTAGCTAATTTCCCTTAGAAAGGCTATGTCTTAAACCATACAAGAAAATAAACCATAGTGGCCCATAAGCCTGATTACATAGCTTGATTACACGACTTTGAAGTTGGCTGTTAAATCTGTTTTGCATCATCTGTAGGCCTAATTCAGATCAGACGACATTATACTAACCTTCATACTCGTCAATAATTTTCCTATTGCCTCCAGGTTTGGAGGTTTTTTATTCCATTCTTTTATCAGATTTTGATACATCGAAATAACTGCATTTAAGGACGTTGATGAAGTTGAAGCCATTTTCAACTGCATACTCTTATAGCCTATAAACAACTTCAGCCTTTCGAAGTGCTTTTTCACTGAAAGGTAACAACGGGTTAGGTACACCTTAATGGGCTGATGCCACCTTAATGTCTCTCTTCACGCCAGAGTAGCCTACGAACAAAGGAGAGTCCCTATTTTTTATTTAGAAGGGGAGGAAATGAGTTAACCTTCAACTAAATTTAATGACGGGGATCCCTAAAGTCGAAGGTCCTTAATTTTTCACTAAAAGCAACTTTAGTCTGTTACGCTGCTGTATGTACATACAGTAAAAGCTCTATTAAGGGGGTGGAGGGGTTGGGTTTGGCGGTATTGCGGTAATTGTCTTTTCTTTGTAGATAATTCGGTAATCTTCATCAAATTGGGCGGTAATGGAAAAATCAACGGTGAACGATTTTTAGTGAAATTAACGGCGCTTGCTGGTTTGCATGGCGTGCCTCGACTTTTCATGCAGCTCGAACACCAAATTTTTCGTGGTTATGATCGCTGATATATTCCATGCTGTCGCAGAAACGACCAAAAACAACGAAAACATTGGAAAGACAAATCTCAAATACACTCTTTTCATTTCATAAGAACAATTTTATAAGAACACGAGCATCAAAATTGGTCAAAATTTAAGAACAAATTAAGAACAAGCTAAGACTGTGCTTCTGCAAAATGCAATTTGGAACAACGTTTTATCTAAAAAATAACGATTTTGGCCATAAGTGGGTGCTTCTTCGGCATATATTCAAACTTGTCACCACATGAAGGTTGTCTCACTCACTTTGTTGGCAAACGAGACCTGAACACCACCTAGAGCAAAAAAGCTAGCAATCCTACTGCTTACACCCTCTTAATATAAGAAAAATTTAAGAACAATCCAGCTTCAGATTTTCGAAAAAAAAGAACAGTCAGCCTAAACTTAAATTTACTGGTTCTTATAAAAAAGTGTATACAAACTGTCATTCAAAAGCAAAGTTTCAGTTGAACAACATGCATATAGTTGTAAGGTTATACTGCGATACCCAACAGCATCCTGGGCACTAGTACCAAAGTACCAAGTGTCACACCCCCCAATCACCCCTCAAAAGAGTACCAAAGTGTGACGTCATCAAAAATCTATTTTTAGAATTTCTTAAATTTGGCCACATAATCTGAAAGAACGGCATAAAATACCTCTCAATGTGCAAAATTAGTTAGATATATATAATCCAAATTCGGCGAGATATGGCCAATGAAAGATTTCAAGTTGCTAACGGATTACTGTTATTCTGGCCTGGTTCATAAAGTTATAAACCAAGACCAAATTACAGAGGTTTGATGATGGGGCAAGAGCTTGTTCTCATGTGGCCATATCTCAGCCAATTCGTAATGCTTTAAACTGAACTTGCAAAATTAGAGGTATTTCATGATGCTCTTTCAGGTTATGAGATCAAAATTATTAAATTCTTAAAATATATTTCTAGAATTTCAGGTATATGAAATTTCAGGTAAAATTCGCTCGGTGGAAGAAACGCTGTAGGTACTTCAGAGACCTTCCTGTCATAAAATCAATGAAGGATCAAGCAAAGGCAGTTGCTCCGTTGGTTAAATATGATATACCTTGATATGAACGAAGGTAAACAAGATAACGATTTGAAAACTTGAATATTTCTTGTTGGCACTAAATCCAAAAATCCAGGCACTCTTTAGGTAAATTTGTTTCTTGTGTCCATTTCCCCTGATGTTTCTCGGTAGAAGCGTCAACTGCAATTCACTATGAGCTCCAGATTTATTTTAACATTCAAAAGGCATGCTAAGATGGAAAGAGGGATCTCATTTGACAGCCAGTGCTTCTTGTTACCTAGCTTTAGAAGTAACTGACAACATGGTATTTTTCAAGACCACAGCGAAATTGTACCAGTTGTTTTTATCTGTTGTTCAATTTGTTTGCAAAAAAGAATTTTCAACAGGATTAAGAGGACTGCTTTAGTGAAATGTGCTTAAAAGAGTGCATTTTCCAAAGAACTGGAAGCATAAAAATTCGAAAAGTTTCTGGTCCTTTGGCCATAACCATGGTGCCACTTCGGGCAGTAACCATATTCTTTGCCCGTCCCGATATACAGATTAAAACGTTATTATCATATAAAAATAAAAGTTGCGAATAATATACAGAGTTAGATTGACAAAATGTATTGTAGAGATTTGTAACAGTAACTAAAGATTTTCAGGCAATAATTTTTCAGTCAGGTAAATTTGTCCTCCCCCCCCCCCCCCTCCCCCAACAAGGCTTGCCTCGCGACGGCCCTGTGTATATTATTTAGGGTTATAGTCGAAATTACGGACTTGTCGTCACATTGCGCTTAGCCGTGTTCGTCCAAAAACCCTTAAATTAATCCCTGGTAGCAGTATATATAATTATAAATATGGACGAAATGCTAGCGGTGGTAAATATACTCGAAAAGGGGAAGGTTGGCGCAGTCAAGGAATTGATTTATGTACCATGTAGCAAAGTATAATGTAGTAGGCTAACAGATCTATGCGGTCCATTGTAGTAAGCGGACCATCAGTGTGATATCACGCTTTTAGCATAATATTGACCAAAAATCGTCATTTAGCATAACCCTAGCATAATTTTGATATTTTTTTAAAAATCATTGTTTCCATTGATCCGTTGTCTATCGTTACCAAATGCAAACACTTTACACAAGCATCTGTGGTTTCATTTTGGGAGCTAATTGTGACTTCCCCTTTCAGGATTTTGCAAGATGTTTGGAATGGCTGGAAGCCAAATATTTTATGGTTGGCACCCAAATTCAGCCAGCTAGACGCAGATACAAAAAAGCTAAATTTTTGCTGATTGTGGGGAGTGATAGCGTAATCAAAATTTGCTTTGAAGGTTACAAAAGTTTTCACTTGCTTTTATCTTAAACTGTCTGTTATCTTTCATTTTATTTCATCATTTGTCATTTGCAATTTTGAAATTATTTCAAAAGATTTTGAATATTACCTGTGCAAAAAGTTTTGTTTCCTTTGCGTTTTCGTTGCTTTTTTGCAAAATGCGGCTGAATTCTGGCCAAATCAGTTTATGACAGCTAAGGGGGGCTCTGGGGCTTCAGCCCCTCCTGACGAAAACCGAGGGGGGTGGGGGGGGAGGAGGGCTGAGCCCCCCTGGAAAATAAGGAAGTGCTTTACCAATTTTTAGATTAGTTTGTTATACCTTGTCCAGTTTCGAGTTTTATGTCTTATAGATGCGAACGCAGTGAAATAAAACCGACAAATTCGTTCCCCTCTAACATCAATTTATTTTTGGTCGCCCACTTCTTGGTTTCTTTATTACTGTAACACTCTCGAGGAATCTTTTTTAATTTCCCGCCGCTGTTGTGTGGCTGGATCTATCTTGGTCAACCTTTTTTTTGAAAACTGAAAAGCACTTCCCTGTAAATATTTTATAGCGACTCTCCCTTCATTTGAAAATTTTGCTTCCTTAGGCATGGTCTACATTTTTACAAACAAAAGGTCTTAAAATTTATTAACATTTCTAACTAAGTTTTCTATGGTGTCAGCAAAATTTGCAACTTTTTCCCGCTGAAATTTGCTACAAAATAGGCCTATTTTACCCAATTTCTGCATTCAAATGTTTTGTATTGCCGAAAAGTTTATAAAAAGTGCCGCCATTTTGAAAAAGGTGGTGCAATACTTTTGATACCCTAGTGTATTATTGTCTCCACGCATAAACATTTTGGGTGCCTAAATAGAACTGATGATCTCAACCTAAAAAAACTGATTATGATTTAAAAATAAACTTTCAATCATTTCATTCGTGTGTTTCTTTTTCCTCGATAATGAAAAATGCACGGAAAAATCACCTTTAAGTCCTTAGCTAATCCACTTTCTATCCTGTGACATCAGCAGCTGCCATTAGGAATTGTCATTAATTTTTTGAGCCCCCCCCCCCCCCCCCTGAAAAAATGCAAGTTTACGCCTATGTTGGTATCACAATCTGCTTTGCCATATTTCCTTAATTTGAAAAGTTTTCAGTGAGCAAGCTGTACAAAAAATCAGTCAGTAAAAAGACTAATATTATATTACTTGTATCAAGATATTGCTTGTATCAGCCAAAATGAAGCCATTGATGGAGCGATGTTTGAAGAAATGCTCTATATAAACACCCTTGTAGAATTGAAGAATACTGCACTCTACAGCGGTATAACTAAAGACATTGTCAAACTCATTTTAAAATTAAGAAGATAAGTTATCATCAATATAAAAAGCATTTTTAACTGTCGTAATATATAGTTGTGGTCACGAATAAATTTGTTGTTTAATTGTTCCCAGTTTTAGGAAAACATACTATTCAGTCTGTTGTCACTCTTTCCCGCATTTCTGATCTGACCTATTTTCCCGATCATTGAGATTTTTTGTATCGCGAACATTCTCTACCTTAGAACAACATGGCGAAAGCGCAGAGGAATGGCAAAGCAAAAAACCAAAATAAAGTAGATTGCCAAATCTCGCGAAGGCAACCAACCGCTTGATGAAAAATTTCATGAACTTACTTCATGATGACAACGAGTGTTCATATTAATCACAAGAATTGTTCTTTAAGACCATGGTCTAATGACCCTTATCAGCGCTCAAAGTTGCCATGGGATGTGTAATTTAGAACAAAAGAAGGAACGAAAAACATTTATCGGTCTTTATCCTACAACCACGCCTTCGTTCATTTAAAAGCAGGTTAAAAAGATTTACGTAATAAATTTTCAACGAATCAAAACTCTTAAAATTGTGAGCACAACCAATCGTCATGCAAGACCGCTAATTTCGGTACTGTACTTAAAGTTGGTCAGAGATGAAGTTACTTTGACTGTCTGCTCTTCACTTATCACCAGGTCACAAAAACATCGTTGGTGAACATTACTAAGTAAAGATGGGTGATAGTGAAGCTAAAGCTGGCAAGCCCTTCAAGCAAAGGAAAAGCTTTGGTAGGATTCATTTTAAGATTAATCTTAGATATACGCCATCTTTTTAATTTGTATTTAACATGATATGGGGGCCTAGCCTGTTGTCTTCGACCCAACGTGTCGATTGTCTATAGATTTGTGCTCTTCGTTCATTCCCATCTGTTTGGCTAGCACTTTCCATCATCACGTTTTCCTTTATTTCAGCAAGCAGAAGAGATGAAGTTGCTGGCATCAGAGCTAAATTCCCATCTAAAATTCCGGTAAGGGGCTGATAAAGTTGAAATATTTTCTTGTGGTCTACCTTCTGTTTTTCTTCACCAAGATTTCCATTTCCTTTGCTGTCGATTGTACCAAGATCGGCGTCAGAAAAAATACTTTAATTTCTATGTTATACCGCTTTTTTTAAATGCTAAGTTCATTTTCTAATATCTTGCCGAAACACTTAATTGCTTCGAAATTAGTTCACTCTTGTGGGTAATAGTAAAGTTAGGCCACAGCTTTTTTGGGTGTGACTGTTAACGAGAGCGGCATAGTAGCAGGCATGGCTAGATTTAATCTAGAAAAAGCTAAAGCGGTCCGCATCATTCAATTTCAGTGGCTTAGGTCATTGATTAGATGGGGTTATAGAAGGGACCAGTCCTAGTGAAGTCAACAACCTCTAGCTACGCGTTGACTGCTCCACTTTGCATTATTTTATATACTTGTCATCTATTTTCACATTTCCACAATACAGTAGCAGACGAACCGATCATGTTCTCATACTTATAAATAGACTGCAATTAAACGTTTACAAACCTAATGTTACTTTTTCACAATCAATTTTTTTCCTGGAATATGTCTCTAGATTTTAAGTTAACATCGCATTTTTAAATACGTGCCATTACTACGAGTTGACGTTTGACGAAGAGAAAACTCAATATTTTAAACAAAGTGTTGCACATACAATTTAAACAACATAGTGTGCTATCTTAGAGTTCAAACATTTATGTCACTCTGATGGTTCAGTGAAAATTATAAGCTGAATTGATAAATTGATTTCATAATAATGTGCCTGCATGATACATGTAAATAGAAATGATGGCCCCTGTGGTCCAGACTATCAACCCAGGATTCAGATGCAGATGGTCACTTAGCTATGAATGATTATTTCATTTCAATTATTTATGCAAACAAAATGATCTTAAATGACCCAGAATTGTCCAGAAGTCATTGGTTGAAATGTAATTTTATGTTCTCAAAATGCCAGTCACAAAATGAATAATTAATATTAAAATATGTACTTAGAGTAGATCAGTACTGTAAATTTTTGATAAGGCACCAACATTCCTAATGCGCCCCAATCTGAATAATTGTCCTCCCAACCAAATGCTTTATTATGTGCCCACTAAGAGGGATAATATTTTATGTATTGACCATAGCAGCTTTCATCTGACTTGTTTTTTATAATTTATGTATTTCATAGCTACTGGGGCTGGTCTCTTTGGTACTTTTATTTTAAATACAAAAATTCTCTGTTCTGGTCTTTTTTTGCTGTAGTAAAAAAATTTTTTCTACAGCAAATCTAAATTTATGAAATTTTTATGGTCAAATCTAAAGAAATATTAAACTATTCAAAGCAAAGTAACTTGTGGCCAAATGGCCAAAACAACACAAAATGTTTAGTAAAAACTAACTTGAAGATGAAGATTTCAAATCTGAAGTCCATTTTCAAGAAAGTCTAAAGATAGCCAAAGCTCAAAACTGATGATAAACCTGGCATGGAGAATAGCAGCAGAGTTGTGATAATCAATGTTGGTTGACTTTGAAAAAAATTTTCTTAACTTTTTCTGATCTTTAAACTTTTAATTCTTTAGGTAATTGTTGAAAGATACCACAAAGAAAAAACTCTTCCACTATTGGACAAAACAAAGTTTTTGGTACCACAGGAACTCACTATGAGTCAGTTTGTGACTATTATTAGGTGAGTGTTGGAAGTTTGAAGTTGTAATTTACCACCAATTTATGAAACATTTATGTGTGACATTTTGTTCAAATGAAAAATATGTGCTATTTATTCTTGTGACATAAATTTGGCTTGTGGATGTGGATGGTATTCTGGTTAGCTGTTGATAATAAATCATAGAAAATCAATTAAATGTTGTAGATTGAAATTTTGAGCAATAAGGCATTGGTGGTTTGCTACACTACACTTTTGTTTAGAAATTGTTTTTATCCCAGCTTGTTCATAAAGCAACTTCTCCAAAAGAGAAATTCTCCTCATGCTCCAAATGTTTTATGTCCTATTCTTTTGACAAATTTATTTAACGTTCCACAAAGAATAATATGCAAAGAAATGGAACTGCAAATTTACAAAACTGAAGTCAATGGCAGACTGTTTTATATGAAATATGTGAAAGTTGACTTTATGTATAGTTGATTTTTTCAACTGTACTCGTTGATCATTTGTTTGACTTTTTCTTTTTAAAAATTTAGAGTTGTCATCATATCCAACAAACAGTTTTCTTAAAAATCTCAGCATGTTTCTACATCAGTTAATCTTGATAAACTAAGACTTTGCGCAAGAGCTTTTAGTATCCATTGTTGTCAATGTCAGCAAGCACATGCTAACCCAAGCTGCTGGTTATTGCATTTTCCTATTTGGGAGAATCTTTAGATCAACAATGACAATATGCGTGAAACTGTAAGACGGACATTTTTCCTTGATAAAATAGTGAATTTTGAATAGCAGAAATATATGGTTAAAAAAATACTTTTGTTTAGTATAGAAGGCATGGCACTAGAGTTAAGTATTGTTCATTGTTAAAACTTGAATAATACCAACAAGCATTTGAAAATGTCAACTTGGAAAGCTCTTTTCAATTATTTTTACTTGAGAGTTGTCAGCAGCCCACTTCTTGGTTATTAAATGTGTTGTTTCAATATTTTTTATTTTTTTAACATCTCTTCTTCATATAAAGAAACCAAGTTATGTTATGATATGATTGAAACCAAGAAACCAAGTTTGATTGCTCTAGAACTTTTTTATTCTTTTGATTGGGGGAAAAACAGTCATCTAGTCTCTGAAGCTCTGGTTCAGTGCTTTGTCATCTGCTTTTTCATAACTACTTTGGGAACATTATGATCACAACCTTCTCTGGTTGGCATCTCAACCATAAAATATATACACATGAGCTTAACACCAAATGCAGACAAAGTCTTTTTGACTGTTTATATATTTATAGTTTATTTATACATGCTCTGTAAACTGAATTAGTACACATGAAATTCTTTTTCCTCATGTGTTTATTTGTTATTGTAGGAACCGCATGTCATTGGCTCCAACTCAAGCTTTCTATCTGATTGTTAATAACAAGAGCTTAGCCTCAATGTCGACAACATTAGCTGAGGTTTATAAAGAGGAAAAAGATGAAGATGGCTTCCTGTATATGACCTATGCTTCACAAGAAATGTTTGGCTAGACTGGAAATGTTAACCTTTCTTCCAAATGCCCTATTGACTTAAGCTCATTTTGTAGGAACGGTTATTTCAGATGGAATATTTGTAACTTATTTTGCTGGAGTGTAGAAAACATGGATATTATTATTTGAGTTGGATTTGATTAAAAGTATGTTTTCCAATGACTACTGCTTGCCATATCAAGCATAGACTGCCAGCATGCCATAGCTAGAACTTTTTGTTTATAAAACTGGCATATTAAATCAGTGTAGGTCTGTAGAAGGGTCATTGGTTTTTGTGCCCTAATTAAGTTCTACATTTGTAGCTTAGATAGTAGGTTCAAAGGAAATGGTAGTGAACTGTAATATTTCAAAAATGATATTCTGCTGTTGAACCCCTTTGCCTGTATATCATTCTTGAATTACTTCTAAAAACACTTTCATAATCAAATTCATGTTCATTTGTGTAATTCTTGTTTTATTAAAGAATTACCTCTAAGTTGGGCAAGGGAATATTTTTGCTTTTTTAGTAATATGTTTTTTACTTTCCTAGTAACATTCCAGACTGTAATTGATCATAATTCTATTGACATGATGGCACTCAAACAACTTCAAAATGATTTGCTTAATTTTTGTAATGGGAGATTTAAAAGAATGTATTTTTAACAATTTAGTAGCAATTTGTTAGTGTTTGGAGTTAGAACTTACTCATATAAAATGAATTTGCAGATCATCATGCCATTTCTGTTTTCTTTATTTAATTATTTATGTATATTGCAGTGAATAATTGTTAAGTTTCTAGCAGAAGAAGTATTCTCTTTTCATCCATTCTTTGTTGTGTTTCATATTCTAGATTTTTGTCATAGTAAGATTGAACAAGCATTTGCTGATATCCCACGACTTCAGTCACAGCCTGACAGGGGTGACTGTTTATTTTCTGCTGTCTTATAACCATTATCAAAAGCTTGCAAGTTATGGATTATGCTCGAGAGACATTTTAGAGTTTTGCCACTTCTAAAGTACAGCTAAAACTTCTGACTTTGCATGGCTTTGTGTGCCAGAACTTTTTAGAAAATTTATCAAAAAACTATGTTTCCTATTCCAAAATGTGGTAAACATGTTTAAAATATTTGTCTCTTGATGACCAAATGCAGCGGCAAGACGTCTTACAGTGCTTTGAAACGCATAAAGAATCACTTGCCATCAACAATAGGCCAGACCCGATTGGGTAGCCTGTCCCTTCTGAGCATCTGAGCATCAAGCATGGTTTAATGGACATGCTTTCGATGGATGACATTATTTCTGACTTTGCAGTTTTAAAAATCGAGAAAAAAGTTGATATAAGGCAAACCTATTGTTTGACATTTTTGTAATTGTCTTACATCTAAACTTGTTGCTTCAAGTTTTTGCAATATGTTAATGACTTTGAATTTATCATAATATACAGAAATATTAATGCTCTTGGCAGAAGTCAGTCCAGGCCTTAGTTTGGGTTAATCCGCCACTGAGCAGAGGGGGACATATGCGGCTTGGGGTCCACATCCTATCTATTCCAGCGTAGCAAATTATTTATTTTCCCAACTTTTATGCTTTTATCGTGTTTTACACGATATTTCTTTTCAAACATCTCTTTCTGTAGTTCCAGAAACTATCGAAAGGTTGTGACAAACCTATTACGTCACAGCGGTGATCTTGCCACGTTCCAATGAAATCACTTTTGCGGGTCCGTTTTTGGGGCTTTCAGACACTTGATCTCGAGAAGACGAAAGCAGAGAAAGAAAACGGAAAACGACATCTAGAAAATATGTACCAATCAAATCATTTTCGCTTCATGTGCCCTTTTCATGCAGACTTGCACACTTGTTACTTTCGCCTTATCAAAGTCACAATGCAATGATTAATCGAGCACTGCTACAATGAGGACAATTTCCACAATCGTGCTATCTGTGCCACAACCAAAAACCGAAGGGGCACCAAAAATAGTCGTACCCTGTCACATATCATACGTGATTAAATTTAATTCAATCAAGCTCGAATAATGCCGCAAAAACAAAATAAATAAGAAAAATCTTGCCAGATTTTGGTGTCAAAAGCTGGCTGAGCTCAAAAGATCCCCTCAGAATTTCACCCCATGGTTTACTGATGATAGAGTTTCCAGTTGTGCCCCAGTTTTGTCCCAGAGTGACCGTAAAAGAATTATTGCATGTGCATTGCAAATCGAGTTGCGTCCCAAGGGTATGCTATTCCGATTGTTTCAAACCAAGTGTATTGCCATGCAGAGGTTTGGTCACCCAGCTAACGAATGCCTCTGGGGTACAAGAAAACCCCAGGTGTGTTGAGCAACCCCCGTTCCCCTCAATCTCGTTTCCAGTTCTAGCTTATAATGGTATTGTTATTGACCAACCGAGATCAGTCGAGACGAAGCGAGTGCACACGTAGACAGGTACATTCGTAGACAAGTTCATTCGGAGTGTTTCTGCTTCAAATGGATTGAATGACAGTAGGAGGAACTAAAGCTGACCAGATATATTTTCAGGTATTTTATTATTATATTCATGTTTAAGATTATGATAGTAATTGCAAAATTTGGTTCTTCTTTTTATGCAGCTAAAGCAAAGAAGGGTTTCCTCGCGTGCTCGTGTGAAGCTTGACTCAATGTGTGATTTTTGAAAGTTGACTCATTATTTCGTCGGAAAAAGTAACTCTAAAGTTATCCGAGTTCAGATTGTGGTTAGCGTTTGCATTGCCTAATGTTGCGATGCATTCTGTTTGGAATGCGTCCTCACGGGGTATCTAAAAATACTGCCCCACCGACAATGCTATCAGAGGCACACCCCTGAAAAATTCGAACACATTTTCAATATTACAACTCAAAAGGACTCATGTTATGAAAAATTAACTTCATCTGAGAGGTGGCACGACCTTACAATCATCGCTGTAATATGAGCCTAAGAACTTGGAAGTTGCAGTGCAATGTTTGACGACTGTACTTTTGCATGGTTTGACCGGTTGTGAATTGAAAACAGACTGCCCAACGAAGCGTGGCGGTATCTATTCAAATTCTTTTGCTGCCACCAGGTAGTCTCGCTAATGGCACTGGCTTGAAAGTGTGTAAAACGAAGGGACGTTTTGCATCACATCAAGGTGTGTAAGAAAAATATTTAGTTGAGGCTGTCATGTGATCGTTTAAAATGATGTTATGGTGGCCCGAGGTTATCATGGGGGTTAAGGAAAGAAGTTGTACCACCGGACGCTTTCTTCAATTTCGATAATCCACATAAAGTCAGTTATTGAATAGTTAACTTCAAATAACTTTTTATATTGCATAAAGAAAGGAGATTAAAATAATTGCAAGCACCCAGTCTATCCACTATCTCAGTGCAAAGGTTATAGGTGAAGTAGCACTTCTTCAGTTTACATTTTAATATTAGCTTAGCTTTGATTTTCTTTACAACATCATTTTATTCTTCTTCATCATCAAAGAAATGTAAAACAAAAATTACTTGAATGATAAGCAATCAATTAATGCTCAAGACATTTAAAAATAATTAAAAAATTTCAAAAATAATTAAAAAGATAATGAGCACCAAAGACATTGCACTTAATTCTAATTAGCACAAAATTGCACTAAAGTAAAAACTAGTGTATAAGAACTTGGTTTTTTTCAATTACTCTTAACAGATTCTTACATGAATGGGTTTTTAAGTGAATTTAGGCTACCAAGGTTCTTAAAATAGGTTCTTATATTTATATGACAAAATCATAAATTTCATTTCACGCAGTAATATTCTACATAAAGACAGTACAGACTTCAAAAACAAATATATACTCCAGCAAACTTATGGCAAAATCTTTGAAATATCAATTAAAAGACAAGGTTTATATATATGTGGAAATCTTGGAATAAGTAAAAATTGAAATCTTGTACTTTACAAATGCTGAATATTAAGAGGATTTATTGAAGTGATGGAAACAATATACACAGTATTGTACTTTGGCTTCAAAGAAAATTTGTTTCACCAAGTTAATTGATATAGATATAAGCAGATAGTGATACTTTATTCAACAGTTTCCACAAAGAAAGCTCACAGCAGCTCCACTGGTAAAAACCTAACTTGAAATTTTAGCCTGAAAAGGTTCTTTTGTCGAGAAGGCCTAAGTTAAAAATTTTAGCCTAACAGGTTCTCAAAACCCAGGTTCTTATATAAAACTGTATCAAGGATAGTTATCATTGAGAAACGTTGAAAGTATTTATTGGATTGCTCAAGGTTACAATCATGAACTATGGATCTAAGGTCTTTATCTTGAGTCACTGCCATGGTCAAACTTTAACTTAAGGTTGTCACAAACGTTTTTGACACTATGTTTGGTTTTCTCTTTCTAAAAGCCAAACTATTGATGGTATCGAATGAAACTATGCATCATTCAATGCACAAGAATTTGGTGATTCCAATCATATCAAAATAATTGGCAAATATTGGAAAATGATACTTTCCTGGCAAATTATTGCTGACTTCAAAAGCTATTTTGTACCCTTGCGTTGAGGTAGCCAAATCTAATACAGCAGGAAGTGCAGAACCTAGGCAACCAAAATGTGTCAAATTTTTCAAGTTGCTCCTCCCCTTAAAACTTTATTCTGTCAAAAATTTGTAAGCAATTTTCTTCCCTCCTACAGTTGAAGTTGGCTATAAAAGACTAACCATAGCAAAATACAAAATTTTAAGGCATGCTTTGCTACCCACATCTGTCCTGGCCGTGTGCAAATTTTCAAGCCATTCAATTGGTTGCATGGGTACAAAGTAGCTTTTTCCTGACTGTGTTTAGACTTCTAAACCACAGTGTAATCTAGTTCAAGTCATTTGAAGCCTAAATATCAATAGGTCTCTTTGAATCACCAGACAGCCCTACATGAGATACATGAATGTGTCAATCCAGTGTATTTAAGTTATTGTAAATGAGACATTTGGCCACAACTGCATAGCAAGGATTATCAGCTGAACAGGTCAAGTGATTTTCAGACCGCAACTAAATCTTTGCTGAAGAAATTTACGGGAACCTTAATTTACATTTGATTTTTTTCCACTTTCAAAACTCCTGTTAGTTTCAAACATTGCATTGTATCATTGTGCACCTTGAAATTTTTGCTATTACATGGTGAAGAATGTGTAAAATGGATGGTTTCACCCAGAAAACGTTTACGGTAACCTTTAAGTTTGGTAAGTTCTCAGCTCTCTGTTTTTCCAGGCAAAGAAATCAAGAGGAATGGTCACATTGAGCATAGCTTCTCAGTGTTCTTAAGCTACATATGGGAACCAGATTTAAAACAACTAAAAACACAAAGGGCTATTTTGGCTCTTCATAGGGCATCAAAAGCATCCAAACATGTTCTGTATCATCCAACCTTAACTGGAAATCTCACATTTCTTCTATTGCTTATTATTCATCTCTAAATCTGGGGTTCCTCTCCAGTGCATGTGGATTCTTCTCACAATCACAATTTTTAACAATTTTAACAAGTCTCATATCTGTTGTTTCTTTGAATAATGCTTTCATTGAGCTGGAAATATCCATTCCAAAGCCATTTGCCTCATCAGCAGCTGCAACCTCACAAAGTTTCTTCAATCTCTTTCTCATTTATGCTGTGTTGCAAATCTCTCAAGTTATTACAGATTTACTACGAACATTCCTCTCTGGAGATCAGAGATATGACCCCAGGTCCCCTGAGATATGTATTATTTAATACATGATACTCTTCTGATGTTCACCCTTTTCAAAGCTCTTTGTCAATATCAGGAATCCTGTGCGACAACTCATCCTTCCTTCTTGATCTTGTCAACTTTGGAACACTCTACCCTTTATAACCTTCCTTCAAAACTTAAATTAACAAGCTTGGTCTTAACACCCTCTCTTCTAAACCCCTCCCCCAGGATCAATGTCATTCATTTATTGATACTGGAAAATGAAATATTTCGCCTTGGTTGTTGCTTTAGACCTTGGTGGACTGATTGCAGGGCCATAATCACTATTGTTCTTAGGGGGGCTTGTGTCCCTACAAAGTTATAAAGATCCTTTGTTTCCAACTATGCCTATTGTTCCTATTGTTCTCAAACATCTTTGTTCCCAATGATCCTTCCTCTCTACTGTCTTATCTGGCTGGTAATGTTCTAATGTCAATTTGATCCTCTATTGGCATGTCCCAATACGTTTTTTGTCCCATAAAGGGTATCCTTAGAAAATTGTGACTTATTGTTGGATAAAGTTAATTTACGAATTTAATGTTAACATATTATAACTATGTAGCTTAAAGTATTAACAATCAAAACGTTCCCATGCATCTTAAAAAAGCAGAAGTTATAGTCAAATATATTTTAAAGATAACAAGTTATTTAATCTTTTATAAGGTATCCTTTATCTTTTATACATTCTTAACCTGAAGTGAGAAGTCTTTTGCTTAAAGGCTCAGTTGGCCTTTGCCCAGATATAAGCCCATGGATTTTTATACAGTATGGCCTTATATTATATGCGGGGTAACATGGTTAAAATAAGGGCCTTTGTTAAGCTGGTGTCGAAAACCAAAGTGTAAAGTAAATATGGTTATGGCCGACAGTCAAATAACAATATGTAAAAATGTTTTTATCTGGTCTTGTCTTTTAGTCTTTTGGGAGGGAACTAAAAGTTTTCTTTCTTTCTCTGTAAAAGTGGGTCTCAATTTGAAAACAGTCTTATATCAATGACAGTGATGTGCAGTACCCCCCCCCCCCCCAACAATTTGTCACATTAAGGATTTTTTGCCAGGCAAAAGAAGCTATTTTTGTACTCACCTGGAACCTTTTTCAACAATTGTAAAGTATCAACTTTTCTGTCCGTATATAAGAGTGTTTATCTTTTGACCACACCCTTAAAAAGTGGGACACGCCCGTTTTTGTCGGCATAAAGCACTTCTTTACCCCACCAAAGATTTTATTTGGCTTCGCCCCTGCATTGATGGTATCAAAGTGATGCTGATGAGATTGGGCAATTAAAACAAGATGAGGTGAAAGATGATAAGAGTATTAAGGACGTTCATTTCAATTTTTGCTGCCTAGAAGTACAATTTTGTACACCGTATTTAATCGAGGGGTCAATGTTGCCATAATTTAGATTTGGCGGAGAAAATTCATACCCTCGCAGTTTTCATCATTGGATATTATAAGGTGCTTGAATTTTTTTAGTTTTGCCAAATTTATCGAAACGAAAATGCTCATAGATTATTAGATCCACCAAACTCAATTGCCTGTATTCTTACCAAAAGAATAAAATATTGTGATTAACCTTTCTTTTCAAATTTTTCATTTTCCGAAAAACTTAAATACCGTAAATGCTTTTACTTAATTCCTAATTCTCAAAATCGAAAGATTACAAGACATTTTTAGGGAAGGCGTTGACTGACCATCCTGTAATTTTTATTAATTAAAGTGAAAATTTTAGCATTTTGCAATAACAAATGTATTAATTCTGATAATATCAGATAATATCGCGCATATGGCTGAACACAATCTTTTTTATGTACGATCTTGCGGCCAAATTAAATCGCTTATCACTACAAAGCACATGTAAACTTAATTGTAATCTGTCTTAGTAGATGATCTTGTGTGAATCGTTGGTTTGTATTTGTGGATAAACCCTCAGAAAAACCTGCATATGGCTTTCACTTTACCAAGGTATTGCGGAAAAAAGTCTGTTAGTATTTGGTAAAGTCTGCATCAATAATGCCTTTTTTAATTGTAGCAAGAAGTTCGATATGTGGCCCGAAATTGGTTGTTTTCTGCTGACATCAAGTATCGTGTAATCTTGTTTGTTTAAAAATAAAAAATTAAAATTGGCTGTGTCGACTCTTGGTGGTTATATTCTAGTTTGATGAACTTGGTTATTGACTTAAGTCTCCTGTAGCTTTTTCTCGTTAATTTTCTAAGTTGGCGTTTACAGCAATTCTGCTCCCCATTGTTTGTTGCTACAAAGACAGGGATATTCCATTTGCTTTCGGTCGAATTTTCGTTCTCCAATCAGCGAACTCTTTTGATTTTTTCAAGCATGCTCTTTGAATTCAGACATGCAAAGCTTTGCCTTGGAAATCCATTTTCAAGCCTCCACCGTTATAAGTGATTAATTTGTAATGTTCGATCACATGATTCCCCACTTTTGAAAATTTATTCTGGGAATATTCAATCTTAGTTTCATCTTCATCTGCCAGGTTGCTTTTGCGAGAAACAATTATCAACAATGTTTATCATTTCCCTTAGGATTAAAAGATGTTCCGTATCCAGAGCCAGAAACTGCGAGAGGTGAATTTGAAAAAGTTTGCACTGAAGAGCGACCATGTACTGCGACTGGCAAGCCGGTTGGCACTGCCATGCCAAAATCGGCACGCATACCAAAGCACAACAGCAGCATCCGTGAAAACGCCAGTGAAAACGAAAATCAACAAAATTCTGGTCGCCAATCGGGGAGAGATCGCGGTTCGTGTATTCCGTGCTGCCACCGAAGCAGGCATCAGGACCGTTGCTGTGTACTCAGAGCAGGACGCCAAACAGCTGCATCGACAGAAAGCTGACGAGGCATACATGATTGGTAAAGGCATGCCTCCGGTTGCAGCATACCTTAATGCACCAGAGATCATTCGTGTTGCTAAGGTACCAGTAATCATCTCAGATAATTTTTTTCTTTCTGAGAATGGCTGCAAAGAGACGTTATTTTCTTAAGGGTTTGATTGCAAATCAACAATTTATTGCAACTTTAGAGATGAAATAAGATGGTGATTTATACATTTATATTTGATACAACATTTTGTTTACTATTGTTAATATTTCGTGCTCCAACCTTTTTCTCAAGTTAATATTTTGCTCCATCTGCCTGGTTCAATACAGGAACATGATGTTGACGCAATTCATCCTGGATATGGGTTTCTTTCGGAAAGACATGACTTCGCGAGGGCATGCGTCAAAGCAGGCATCAAGTTTATCGGGCCTAGGCCGGAGATTATTCACTTAATGGGAGACAAAATTGAAGCACGAAAAGCTGCCGTAAAGAATGGCGTTCCTGTGATTCCTGGAACAGACAAGCCTGTTAAGACGATGGAGGAAGTGAGAGAGTTCTGCGAGGAATTTGGCATGCCGATTATGTTGAAGGCAGCATACGGTGGTGGAGGAAGGGGAATGAGAGTCGTCAGTGACATTGATGAGCTAGAGAAAATGTTTGAACTGGCAACATCAGAAGCCAGGGCGGCTTTTGGAGATGGCTCTATGTTTGTCGAGAGATTCATCTGTAAGTAAGAGATAACTTCCTCTGCATTTATTAATAATGATAATAATATGTGGCTTAGAAAAACCAAATTATAACAAGAAAGATCAAAAGAACAATTATTATAGTGCCGGTTGATAGTTTCTACAAAAAGCCAATTATTCGATTTTTGTTATTCCATTCGCATCAATATTTCTGCATTTCAGCGCGTCCAAGGCACATAGAGGTGCAAGTTCTTGGGGACGCCTACGGAGACGTTGTGCACTTTTATGAACGAGATTGCTCTGTGCAGAGAAGACATCAGAAAGTCGTAGAGAGTGCTCCTGCGCCACACCTCTCGGCGGAATTGCGCAGCACCCTAACAGGTCACGCTGTCAGGTTATGCAAGGCTGTGGGCTACGAAAATGCAGGCACTGTGGAGTTTCTTCTAGATGAGGAAGGAAACCATTTTTTTATAGAAGTCAATGCAAGGCTTCAGGTGGAACATACTGTGACTGAAGAGGTCACCGGGTAAGAGAGCAACTGACAATATTTTGTCATTAAAAGTTTTCAATAAAATTGTTCACGAGAAGAGTGTTTTTGCTAGCCTTCTTTTGACCGTGCAAGCAAGTTAGTGTCATATTTAAGGAGACCGAAATGGTGCAATATCTTCAACCCAATGTAGAAGTTTTTGCCAATTATACTACAATGTCCTGTGCTTTAATGCTTTTCGATATAAGTGTAGCCGTCCATTCTAGAGTTGATTTGGTGAAAGCGCAGATTGGGGTCGCGGAAGGGAAATCGCTAGCGGAAATGGGACTTTCCCAGGAGAATATCCACCTAAACGGACATGCCATCCAAGCCAGAATCACCACTGAAGATGCATCGAATAATTTTGTTCCTGATACGGGCAGGATCGAGGTGAGATGCAGTTTCTTCTATGACAAGGTTTAATCTATTCTTTCAATTTAGCTTTTTGATACAAAGAAGCTTTTGCCCCACATATAAGAATATCTGATAAGCACAAAATGAAAATATCTGATATATTTAAAAACTTACAATTGCGTTACAAATTATTACCGAAAACTTACTACAAATATACCTATTAACAAGCCTGATATTTAATCAAAATTTAATCATAAAGATATATTGTCCATAAATCACAAAATATATATATATATATATATATGTCATGGACACGTAATTGTCATGGACAATCACGACCCTAACTGGCATCCATTTTTGTGCCGTTTTCAGGTATTTCGCAGTGGAGAAGGTATGGGGATACGCTTAGATGGAGCATGTGGCTTCGCAGGGGCAGAGGTATCACCCCATTACGATTCGCTGCTTGTGAAAGTCATTGCCCACGCTAGTGAATGGAAAGAAACAGTGGATAAGCTGAGCAGGTCTCTCAAAGAATTTAGGATCCGAGGCGTCAAGGTAATTCGGTTTAGGATGATTTGTTCCTACAATTTGAACAGTCCTACAATGTGCTCGTACAGCTCTCTGTATTTCTATTTTACTGGAAATTATTTTTATTAATGGAATCGAATGTTCTTCCTTTTTTGCTTGAAAGAATCAAAATGTGCGTTGGCTTCCACAAAAGAATCTTGGAAGTGAAAATATTTAATTTACACCCTGATGAAGAAAATGGACAGTTTGGTCCAACTCTTTGACCAGTTGGCTATGTATTGAAATTTTGGCAAAAATTGTTCTTTAAAGTCAATTAGAGGCCTTTGCTCCTTCAGTTATTTTATCATTTCATGAAAGGATATGATGCAGGCAATTGCATGAATGATATGGAGAAAGGAATATAGCAATGTTATCTCACCTATTTATTATGCATATATTTTTTGGATGACGATATAGAAATGAACCGTTTATTTTGCCCCTCCTGCAGACAAATATCCCGTTTATTCGAAATGTGCTGAAGCACCCTCTGTTCATGGATGGATTCGTGAACACCGACTTTATCCATAACAACCCAGAGCTTTTCGATGTTCAACGAAGTCAGAACAGAGCACAAAAGTTGCTGCATTATCTTGGGCATGTTATTGTAAATGGACCTGTGACCCCGTTGTCGACTGGTATGAAACCGGCTAAAATCACCCCAAACATACCAGAGGTAAATTCATTCTACCCTTCCTTTTGTCATTGCTCCTAACTTACTAATGCACACTTTCATTCAGACCCGTCAGATCACCGCAGTAGCCCTTGCATTGCACCTCTTTGATGAATTTTCACTGAAACCTATACCTGAATATTCCTATTTCAAACATTTTCGCCTTTATCATTGAATGGCTTTTTGGCAAGTAATCTTAGGATCTGGCCTTTTAATTTAGGATCACAATCTGTTTCAACAAGACCAGTTTTGATTTCATCCCGAGCAGCCATGGCTACCTTAAGGCTATAACATGTCGCTAATAAGCTTTTAAAACTTGCCTTCGTTTTTAATGCCGAAACATCAACAGATTGGAAATGCTATTAAAGTTTTAAGTGGATTGTTTCAGTTCAGTTAACATTTTCGCTTGCCATCGGTGCTTCAAAATCTGTTAGGAAACTTTGGGAAGTTTGAAGTGCTGTCGTCTTGTCATCGTGTAAAGTTTTGTACTTCAGTCGATGCTATGGTGAATTTTTTGGCATCGATGAGCTTGTTGGAATTGACCAGTTTCACAGCCGGCTGACCAGGTTCACGTACAACATACGCACGCACTCACACGCATTCGCGGCATACACAGTAACATTTAATAAATATAACTGGCGTACCTCGCACTATCCACGCATAATTAGGCGTGAATACCTCGCACTCGTACCTCGCACTATTCACGCTCAATCTATAAAATAAACTTCATATTTATAATCATAGTATTAGTTATCATTGACATTCAATTTTGAAATTCGAAATAATTGTGAAAAGTGATAAAAGTATTTGTACTTGCATTTCATACAAGACTTTATATATTTTTTACTGGATTTTGTCAAGTACAAAATTTCTTTTACTTGATGTAGCGTCATGAACCTTTTTCTTCTCTCAGTATCCATATTTACTGCAGTATCTTATTACAGTAATGATAACTTAAGACTATTCAAAATTTAAATATGCACTAATGTTTTCTGTAATTTCTTCCGAAGGTCAAAAATTACATATTTTCAAAAAGCCAGGTAATGTGAATGCGTGTATGTTTATATGGAGTGGCGTGCGTCGTACCCGCGGGCCAAGCGCAGAAATCTGAAACGCCTTTTTGTTTTTGTCTCTTATTTTGCACCATACTTCATTGTCTCTTATTTTGCACCAAGCTTCATTGTGTAGCTGTGTCACGCTATAATAGAAAAGCACTACTTTTGAATGTTTGCCGGGCAGCATTTCTTTATTGATAATGAAATATAAAAGCAAATTTGAATGATCTGTTTCCATTTAGTTACTTATCAGCATATAATAAAAACTGAAAATAAAAACTGAAAAATTATAAACTGATATCAGCAGCATAATCTGATAAAACCGGGCTGCAAAGCTTCTTAAAAGATTACATGTGCAGGGTTTTTTTTCTATCTTTCTTTCTTTCTCTCCTTCTTTTTTACTTTCTTTCTTCTTGCATGTAAGATTCTGTGTGGCCAAGCCAAGGTACGTTTTTGTCTTAAATTTAACATGCCCTGGCATTTTTCTCACAGGTTCCTTCAAACTCGTCTGCTGCGGGTCGCATCAACCGCCCTAGTGGGTACAGAGATATTCTCTTGCAACAAGGACCTGATGGTTTTGCCAGGACAGTGAGACGAGAGGGTCGTCTTCTACTATGCGACACGACCTTTCGAGATGCACATCAGTCTCTGTTGGCTACCCGTGTTCGGACCCACGATCTGCTGAGGGTATCGCCATTTGTTTCGGATTCATTTGCTAATTTGTACAGTTTGGAATGCTGGGGCGGTAAGGCTATTATTTTTCTCTTGTTCAGTTATCTATTGCAGTACTTTGATACACCAAGTAACTATTCATGTTCTTATATGATCACACTCGGTTTAGAGCTTAGTGTTACAACATAGCTCAGCTTAACACGCCTTTCTATCCGAACGATATTCACCACTGTACAGCTGGTCGCAAAAACACTCTTGAAGCGTAACAGAATTTACAAAAGTCAATTTCCAACAGACTATTCTTTTCAGATTAGTCGATGTCTTCCTATTTATATGTCTTTCTTATTCTTATTCTGATTAATTCTTATTCTGTCTCATTTTTTCAGGAGCCACATTCGATGTAGCTTTACGTTTTCTAAAGGAGTGTCCTTGGGATCGTTTGGCACAGCTCAGAGAACTAATCCCAAACATTCCGTTTCAAATGCTCTTAAGAGGAGCAAATGCAGTTGGCTACAAGAACTATCCAGACAACGTCGTTTTCGAGTTCTGTAAAATGGCACAGAAATACGGAATGGACATTTTCAGAGTTTTCGATGCCCTAAACTATCTTCCGAACCTTCAAGTGAGTGATTTTGAGTCCTACCTCATCTTTTGTTTATTCGACAGTTCGAGTGTTGTGCTATTGTACGAAACAATTCAGCTTCCTCGCAATGCCAATTGATGTAAAAGGTATCATCTTTTATGATGTAAAGCTTAGCTTTCACCGCCCCCATCCCCTAGCCTTCGGTGGAGTTGTTCTAAAATATTATGTTTTATGATCAATTCATTCCAGGTTGGAATTGATGCTGCAGGCGAGGCAGGTGCTGTAGTCGAGGCTGCGATCTCGTATACTGGTGATGTATCTGATCCAAGTAAAACAAAATACAACATCGATTATTATATGAATCTTGCCAAGGAACTGACAAAGGCCGGCGTACACGTGCTTTGTATCAAGGTTTGTCGATTTTTTGGCAATAAAAACACCTTCTGTCAATAAAATACTGCTCAATGATAAAACATTGTTCATATATGTTACTCCTATTCATCAGTAACTAAACTTCAAAACTTTTAATAGCTAAACTTTTGTGCAGGACATGGCGGGCGTGTTGAAGCCTCAAGCTGCCCAAATTCTTATTGGGTCCTTACGAGCTCAGTACCCAAAGATGCCAATTCATGTACACACACATGACACAGCTGGAGCCGGCGTGGCATCAATGCTTGCAGCTGCGGAGGCAGGCGCAGACGTCGTTGATGTCGCTATCGACTCTATGTCCGGTATGACCTCACAGCCAAGTATGGGCGCTGTAATCGCGGCACTTCAGAACACAGACCTTGACACAGGTATCCACACACTTAATGGCCTTATATCATTTGTATTGCATAGAGCTCAATACTTCCAAGTTAAAGAATGAACTGCCTGTAATTTTGCACTTTCTGTGCTGATTCTTCTATACCTTTGTCATTTGCGAGGTCTTTGAATAACACAACTTTTTAAGGAATTTCGTGAAATACATAAACCTGTATTATTTCCGCTGTTTCAGCCTGAACTACCATTATCAACGGTGAGGAGTGAACCTTGAACAGAACCCGCTTGCAAGTGAATCCTGCCGTGTACCTATACATTCACCATTCCCTACCTATTTGAATTAACCCAAAGTTATGCACAGCCTACAAGCCCCTAAGATTCGTGTCTCTAAGTTGCAAAAATCTGAAACCTGAAATGCGCCCAAAATTCTAGGTTCCCGCCTAATTTTGTAATGTCGTTTGTGACAAGGTTCCTTGAAAATATATGCCGTATCTGTAGCAGAAAGTCTCGTTTTGCGAAGCTTCAGATAAGTAATTTATCAAATCAATTCGTAGGAATCCCAATGGATAAAGTATTTGACTACAGTGCCTACTGGGAACAGACGCGGCTTCTTTATGCCCCCTTTGAATGCACCACGACAATGAAAACAGGCAATGCTGATGTGTACACGAATGAAATCCCGGGAGGCCAATACACCAATTTGCAATTCCAAGCTTTCAGTCTGGGGCTCAGTGACCAGTTCCCAGAAGTGAAGCGGAAATACGTCATTGCAAATAAGCTGCTCGGGGATTTAGTGAAGGTTAGAGAAGTAATAAATATTTGATGAATAAATAAAGGGTAACATTTGCATAATAAATTGCAATCTTGATATTGAATTACAAAGCATTAGAGTAAAAGTCAACTCGATATAAAGTCATGTTCTGTATTTGACCTTTTCAAATTAACATTTAATGCCAGTGCTAGTAGAACATTGTTTTGTCGTCGTGTCACAATTTGATGACTATCTGTCATTCGTAGGTGACACCAACATCAAAGGTGGTTGGCGACTTGGCACAGTTTATGGTGCAGAACAAACTAGAGGAGCAAGACTTTTTGCAGCGGGCCGATGAACTCAATGTGCCTTCATCAGTTATCGAGTTTCTTCAAGGCCACCTTGGCCAGCCTTATGGTGGATTCCCAGAACCTCTACGAACAAAAGTAATATTTCAGAACCCTCTTAATACTCATTTTGACAGTATAGTGTTTAATAGAGCTGTTCCTTACCCGGGCGGCTCACAGTCCTGATTGGAGAGGGCGCGTCACTCTCTCTTTTCAATTTATTTAGAGTTTCGACCCTTAATCGTGATTTATTTTCAGTTATTTTGTTCAGGTAAATCTGTTCAACATACCACGGGCTGAAAAGGCATCTTGTCTTAGAAGATTTCGTTTGGAAAACCCTCAAATCGAGTCATAAACTCTGTCGTTTTAGGGTTGTTTTTTAAACAACTTTTCATTCTAAACGGTATAATTTGTAGAAGTGAATGCCTTCTAACTAAGCTTCTTCATTGCAGCTTTTGAAGGGGAAACCAACGGTTGATGGAAGACCAGGAGAAAGCCTCCCACCACTTGATTTTGAACAATTAGAAGCAGAGCTTAAACAAGACTATGGTTAGCTTTTCAAGACTTTTACTTTAAGTAGTTAATTTTACTTTTCTCAGTCCCTTTCTTCCTTAATCCTGAACCTCAGCAAAACAAAGAGTCGATTTAGTAAAGGATATTCCTAAAAAATTGCGTTCCTACCTTATTTTGTCTGTTGAATTATAATTTCTAGTATTACGTAGTTCAAGCCAATGGGATCAGTTAGCGCTGGCTAAAAATTTGTTTGCTAAGCCGTTGCGTGCTTTTTGTCTGTATCCCCATGATCGTTTTTTAAGTAATTTATATTTCTTTTACTGCAAACTAGGAGCAACTGCCATCAGCAAAAAAGATGTAATTAGTGCTGCATTGTATCCCGATGTCTTCAAAGATTACATTTTGTTCAAAGAAGAGTTCGGACCAGTACAAGGCTTGCCAACGCGTCTTTTCTTCGTTGGCCCTGAAATAGGCGAAGAGTTTGAAGTGCAAATTGAGACCGGAAAAACTCTAAACCTGAAGATTTTAGCCATTGGAGAAGCAAACAAACAAGGCAAGCGAGAGTTGTTCTGTGAAGTGAATGGGCAGCTTAGGCCGTTTTTGGTTGAAGATAAAAAGGAAACAAAAGTAAGTTGATATATATTAAGACATTTTACAAAAATTTATTATGTGGTTGTACACCGACAGGGTTGAAAAATACTCTTTTGTAATATGTAACTTTCTGTGTCACAAACTTGCCGTGAGCACATTGAGTTGAAGTTTTGCTTAACGAACCTATAAAATATATTCAGATAGATTTAATGTTAGGGATATAAATATTTCTGCGAAGTCAAGAAGTTTTCCAAGTTAAAAGGTTCCACGGTGCGATTGATTTTTTCTAAGCCTTTGTATGCACACGAAGCACTTTGCTCTGTCGTCCTCTTGATGTAAGCAGACATTTTTGGTCTTCATTTGACTTAATTATGGGTTTCTTCTCAAGGGATTTCTTTTCAAGAATCAAGGAAAGCAAATAACCGATTTCATTTCCTTTTATGGAGATCCTTTTTCAAAATATTATTTAAGTCATTTATATAGAAACATCACCGAAATCAGCGACAACCCAAATGGCTAAATTTTGTTAAACTCTAGGCTTAACTGTTAAACTGTTAATCTATAAACTTTGATGTTTATTTTTTCGCAGAAAGTCGTATTAAATCCTAAAGCCGTCAAGGGCGTCAAAGGGTCGGTTGGCGCCCCAATGCCTGGGAAAGTTGTTGCCATTCGCGTAAAAGAAAACGAAGTTGTGCCAAAGGGTGCTCCACTAGTGGTGCTCAGCGCAATGAAGATGGAGACCAACGTTACGTCGCCAATTGAGGGCATAGTGACGTCAATTTCAGTCAGCCCTGGTACGCACGTCGAAGGGAATGATCTCTTAGTCACTGTAGAACCAAAAGAATAAACATTATTTTAAATGCTTATATTTGAATCACATTCACCACAGACACAATGATCCTTAGGTGCTTTAAAAATTCGACTTGGCTGTTGAGAATGCTTTAAATACCTTTTTTTACTACCCCCTCCCCCCATTTAATCCCTAATCGAGCCGACCATGACAGGAAGTATTCTATGTTTACCACCCCCTGTATTGATAACATTCGCCCCCAATACCACATTTCTTATTCAATACCTTTTCATACAATGTGGCCATTAAACGAGAAAAAACTGGATCTCAAACAGTCGTAATACGATATCACATGTTTCCACGAACCCTTTTCCAGTCTGGGCAATTTTTTCACTTTAAATACTATTGATTTGGCTTATTTCTGATTTACATGATGTATTTGTAGTGATTTATTCTCAGAAATGAAATATAATGAATTTCACACCGAAAAGCGATTTCTTGTGTCGCATATTTTCGGCAATCTAAATAAGGATGCAATTTTATCACAGTTTTTTTTTATTTTGCTTTGTACCCTGATGATTCCAATGATGCTAAATTAAAAAACCGGCCTAGCATTTTACCTGTTTAGAGCCGTTGGTACCCTGCGTATCAACCGACTGGCCTATGATCAGTGGATCTTTCCATTGCCGGCTTTGTTTGCCGTATTTTCTTTCTCGCCATATTTTACTCACCCTAACATGGCAGTTATAGAGATAAGATTTCCAACCAAAACTGTTTCCTGGTAACTTTGGTGACATCATTGTACAAAGCCATGGATACAGACCCGCTAATGTTGATTTTTTGACGATATAAAATCGTCAACATACTGAGCTGAAATTTTACGCCATCTGTTTTAACGTATTTCGCATTTATCTGCAGCGTTACAGTCAAATTTTTTGTTTATTTCGTCATTTTTTCTGCTAACCCAAAAATTCAAGACATCCTTAATTCGCAAAAGTTGAGAAACTTACAAAAACGTGTAATGATGAAGTGGAAGGAACGTATATCAAATGCGATGGCTTGCTATTTATCTTTTTCGTGTTGTTGTCTAAGGTATTGTAAATCCTCGAATAAGCCCCCGGGGGCTTATTTGTAAAATTGAATTTTGGGTGGGGGCTTATTCGAGGGTAGGCTTATTCGAGGGGGGGGGGGCATATTTCAAACTTTAGTATTTCCCTCAAAGGTCGACATAAAAACAACATAATTCTCTCAATGAAATAAAGTGTGAAGATCTAACAAATATTATAATTTTTTGACATCACGAAAGTCGCTTTTTTGCTTTTTGGTCTCCAGTCAAAGGAAGTAATACTGTATAGCTATTGTCCTGTGGGGGCTTTCTTGAAATAAGATGTTATTCTGAATTATGCTTCCCTTCGAAGGGGGGGGGGGGCTTATTTGCAAAAATGATTTTTTAGGTGGGGAGGGGCTTATTCGAAGAATTACGGTAACACTTTTTGCAACGCTGACGTTTCTCTTTCTCTCTCAGTTTTTGTTCTCTCTCTTCCGATTTCAGCCATCCATCACAGAATAAAAATGATACTTGGACGTTATACACTGACTACTGGGGATGCCCTTTCTAAAACAGTCTCATTCTCGGCTGAAAATTCTGGGACAGGGTTGTCTCCTTTCTAGCAGAGGTATGCTCTTCAAAGATACTTTTTCCGGGACAGGTTAGATTAATCATAAAAAAAGGGAATGTTGTTCACTCTATAGCGTTATTCTTTTAAAGCTCAAATTTGGAATAAAAGCTATAATTCCAGGACAGATTTCATGTCTACAGGAATTTTTTCAAGGACCTGTTTAAAAAATTATTGCGTAGGGGAAATCACCGTAAATTTTCTTCAAGATAAAGCACCCTCCCCCCCCCCCCCCCTGGGATAAGGGCTCCACATTTCAAGCACTAACAAATTGAAATGCATACGTAAGGACAAATTTTGTGTGGTACAAATAATAATGATTCTTTCTGAAGATGCATGCACTTATTAGTCACCTAACATGTCACGAGTGCGGCTCTGCAGCTACCCTGGGTTCCAGAGCGTCAGTATCCTTTGTTGCTTTTTGGTGTCCTTTGCTGCCTGTTTATTCGTCTAACTGAGGGGCAAATCACTTGATGAAAATCTCGTACACCTTTGGTGGAAATCCAATTGTTTTATATGAAAATCCCTGGAAAGCCTTTTGTTTTTTGAAAAATCTCGTACGCTATTTGCAACAGTGAACTGCCCCTCGCGCAGGAGTGGCGGCATGGGAGGGCAAGGGGGGATTTAGCCCCCCTAGATTTTTGTTAGCCCCCCCGTCGGCAGCCAATCAATTTTTGCTTTCTCAATACCGTCGGCACTTGATGGATGTCACCCGGTTTAAATCTTGTTTGAATGACATAAATAATCGAGGAGAAAACTGCACTGGCTCTTAATTTCATGGTGCTCCTTCGCCTGACCCACAATACCATCGTGCTCCTCTCTGTTGAAATCCCTGTTGCTGCTCATGCGAATGCCAATTCATGCGAAACGTGCAGAGATGCTTGATTTGGATCATGTTTTGGACCGTTTCAAGGAAATTTACCCTAAAAAACGGCAAAATCACGTTGTCATAAATAAACTCTTTAATGCATTTTCTTCTTAAGGGATTCTCTTTTCGTTTCAAGACATTATTATTGCCAATGAAAACATTTCGATCATGAGCACATTTTGCGTAATAGATTTTTCAAAAAGCACTTCTTGTCCTTTTTCATCAACTATTTTTCAATAGCATTGTTCACCGCATAGCTTCCGACAAACAAATGTTTTAGAGAAAACCATCGATTAACTTCTTCCAACATGGATAGAAAGAAATATTCAACAATAGGCAATATTTGCGCATTAAGTTTCTTACAAGGCACAATTTGCCGAGAAAATCTCGTGAACTCGGCACAGGTTGGAAAATGGGGGCGGGGAGGGGGCAAGGGAGAATTTTGCACCCACAACAAACGATTTTGGAAAAATGCTCTATTGCTTGCTCTATATGCTTGCTTGCTCTTGGAAAAATGCTCTATATCGGTGCCCTTTCATTGGAGGTGCTGCTCAGGGGGCGTCGAGACTGGGGGGTTGTCACACCCACCCCAATAGTATCTCAATAGGAAATTTCAGGTAAAATCCGCTCGGTGGAAGAAACGCTTTAGGTATTTCAGAGACCTTCCTGTCATAAAATCAATGAAGGATCAAGCAATCTTAGGTAAAATTGTGCCTCGTGTCCATTTCTCCTAAAGTTTCTCAGTAGAAGCGTCAACTGCAATTCACTATGAGCTCCAGATTTTTCTTAACATTCATAAGGCATGCTAAGATGGAGAGAGGGATCTAAATTTAAAAGTAACTGACAACCTGGTATTTTTCAAGACCACGGCGAAATTGTTGTTTTTATCTGCTGTAAAAATTTTTTGCAAAAAGACAATAATTTTCAATAGGATTAGGAGGATTGCTTTAGTGAAATCTGCTCAAAAGAGTGAATTTTCCAGGGAACTAGAAGCATCACAATTCGAAAATTTCCTGCCCCTTCGGCGGCAACCATGTTGCCGCCTCAGGTAGTAACTATATTTTTTGCCCGTCCCGATATAGAGATTTGACAAGACTATTAGAAAAGTCGGTTATTATCATACAGAGTTAGATTGATAAAATGTATTGCAGAGGTTTGTGACACCAGCTAAAAAGTTTCAGGCAATAATTTTTTAATCAGGTAAATTTGCATTCCAACCCCCCCCCCCCCAACGAGGCTTGCCTCGCGACGGCCCTGCCTGCTATATGGGGCAAATCGAATTTTTTTTTCTGTCGGCAATTTGACACATCCAGCGTCGGCAGTTACCGAGAATATAAACTTCGGCACCTTGAAGGTTTGTCTCTGGCGCCACCCCTGCCCTCGCGTCTAACAGGGTTTTTGGGGTTTGTAACGACACAGGGTTTCCTTACGGACAGTGTCACGTGACAATTGCATCGTTGCACTGTGATTGCATCAGCGTTTGATAATTTGTTTTTTGTATTACGTAATTATTATTTTAAGATTTGCTTAGGGTATATAAAGGATTGTTTCATAAGTTAGGAGTAGTCTTGTCGAAAGTTTTGCCTTATTGCTAGGAGCTCTGTCGCTAGTCTTGTCGTGCCTGTTGAAGCCGTGTCGTTATTTGTCGAACTTGTTGTTAGCCGTTAGTCGTATCATTGCCGTAAAGAGAAGAATTTTGATCTTATCCGCCGTTGCCGTATTTTTGAGTATTTCTGCCTACAAAGAACTCACGTTTGTAAAACCCACCTTTTAAGAGATTTTACAGGTTTCTCAATGTCCTAACACTCATGTGCATAGATTCTAGGGGGTTGTACCCTTGCTATTCAGGTCGAGTTTTACTGCTTTTGATTATTTTCATTCCTTATTGGCAGTGGTGGCTCGTGACTTTCACAGTTGGGAGGGCAGACCATCAATATTGCGATAATCGATAGAAAGGTCGAGTTTGCAAATTTTTCACTGTATTCATGGTTCGATGTTGATCGTCATGGAGCGCAGAAGAAAAAGCATATATAGATGTGGTTGTTGTTTAGCGATGATGTCATTTTATGGGCAAAATTTTTCTTGCCCCGAATTCCTCCAAATAAGCCAATCACAGGCCCCGTTTCGCAATGCTCGAGGTCGAAAATTAGCTTGTGCGCATGTCGGCTAGGGGCAAAAAAAACTTTGCCCGTAAAATGACATCATCGCTCAAGGCACTAGCGGGCCAGAAGCGAGGCTAAGGACGAGACGGGATAGCAAGGAGGTTTTTCTAGAAGAGATACAAACTTATATAATTAACCACAGTAAGACTATCTTCAAAATTAAATATGAATATCAAGAATATCATTTCCTTTGAATCTTTTTGAGGGGGCATTGCCCCAGATGCCCATTAGCAAGAGCCGCCACTGCTTATTGGGTAAAATCACACCACCCTCTATGTCCCGTCAAAATTTGAAGTCTTCAACGCCAATGCTAACACTTAAGCCCGGTGGGTCATCTCACACTACCAAAGGAAAGCACACGTGTCTGAGGGTCTAGAAAACTGACCCTTATCTCTGATATTTGATTCCAATTTGATTCCTCTTTTCTCTGAGACCAAGAAAATTTATACCCTTTTC
The DNA here is from genome assembly GCF_057945365.1 of Rhopilema esculentum. Taxonomy (NCBI): domain Eukaryota; kingdom Metazoa; phylum Cnidaria; class Scyphozoa; order Rhizostomeae; family Rhizostomatidae; genus Rhopilema; species Rhopilema esculentum. Next base: position 939,333 of record NC_142824.1, on the reverse strand, counting down.
TTGAGATCAAATTGTTTAAATGAGTTTAAAAAGAAAGGCTACTTTTTTAGGACAATGGTTCTTATACTACCGTTGTTGTTGGCAAGGACCGAGATACAACTTTTTGTTGGGGGGGGGCCAGAAGGGCCGACACGAAAGGGGGCGTGAGGGGTGCGAGACACCCTTGCAAAAAATCATATTTCAAAAGCGTAGAAGTTTTGTCATCAAGGGATGCCTGGTCGGCAAATTTTCAAACCTGTTGGCAAATTAATGATTAATTTTCGGCAAATTTGACGGTCCGGGGGGATCCCTGCTGAATATATATAACAATAGCTGTCACCGGCAGTGCCAAACCAAATTAATTTTGGTTGTGAGAAAAGTTTTATTACTGAAAAAATTTTTATTTTAAAGAGGTTAAATGATCACACATTTTAAGATCATTAAATGTGACGAACTAAGGCAGCAACAACTGGATTCCTTATCTGCAAAACCAAAAAATCTAAAACATTAATATCATTAATATCTGCTTAACTATGTAGTAATCTTTTCAACAAAACAACAAAAAGATTGATGATTAATAAGTAACCTCACCGACTTCCAACAAAACAAATTTTAACAAACAACAATTTTTTTAAAAATAAGTGGCAAAAGAGCTATTTCTTATAAGAAGCTACATAATTGTATTTGTACTGAGAATTTCAAAGAAATATCAGATTTAAACAAAGATATGACATTAGATTTCTTAGACTATCTACGACAAAAAGTCTCTAAAATGATTTGTTCTTAGTATTGGAGTTTATAAGTGGTTTCTGTTTGATTTTTGTCATTTTTCTCGTTCACTAGGCAAAGGCCTAAAACGCTATTGCGTGTAGAAACTGCAATTATATTCCCATCTCCCTGATCCTTACTTGATTCGATCAGTCCATTGTTATCTTGATTATTTCATAACTTGCTGGAAACAGCAGTTCTTTCTCGCTGCTTTTTAAAAAATAGTTCAAAGTTCCTTTCCCTAACTTTGACGTGGTGGCCATTTAGGCAACGATTCGGAAAGGGAAGTGATTTCCCGCCAAAATACGGTAAATAGCAACAGCAAGAAAACTCTAGTTCATGCAATCCAAGTAATACGTGTTGACAATTATCCTGCAGAGTTTAAAGTGTCAGAGACGCAGGTACACTAAAGCCTGGTTTTCATATATCGTAACCCGTCGGCGATGATCCCCGATGCACAGCATTCCTGATGGTCAGGGACCATCCCCGACGGTCGGGGATCATCCCCGATGGTCGGGGACGATCCCTGATGCTATAAACAATATTGAAGCGCCAAAACTATAATTTTGATGAGAGTTTGGGAATATGGCTGCTGATATATGAACTCACTTTTGACAAAACATTCCTGATCCATTGTACTCTTTACTATTGTTCGTCGGGAAGCGTCGGGTAAAGGCTGGTTTTCATATAACGCAATTCGTCGGCGATGATCCCCGACGCAGCTTCCCGATGGTCTATGACAGTCTGCGATGGTTTATGACATATGAAAACCGGGTCATCGGGAACCATCGGCGATCATCCCCGATCATCGCAAAAGTCAATATTGTTTATAGCATCGGGGATCGTCCTCGACCATCAGGCTGCTGTGCATCGGGATCATCGCCGACGGGTTACGATATATAAAAACCAGGCTTAAGTCAAACTATTTTGACTTTTGCGATGATCGGGGATGATCGCCGATGGTTCCCGATGACCCGGTTTTCATAGGGGGCATATAGGGGGCAGGGCCCCCCGGCCCCCCTTTATCTCGGTCCTTAGGTTGGCTTTTTCTCAACAGTAGAGTAAAGTGGCATGCTCCGACAGGACATGAATTGGGAATTAAAGCGTCCCTTCCCTCCACTAGCTTACAGGTCCGGCCTGACCCGACTTGTACCACCTGACAGGGTTCCCTAGCTCAGGGCTACGAGCGATGGCCAACGGCTAACTCAGCGGGAGACCGGCAAGGAGGGCGGAGGAGCTAAGACTTGAGGGGTCAACGGCTTCGGGCGGAAGAACTCCTGGAAAGAGGGATGGTGTCCCTTTAAAAACACTGTAGAGGTGGTTCTGGGGGCCCATCTCTACTATTAGCCCCTTAGTTTTATCTAGGACCATGACAACAAACCAAAACTCAGATTTTGGGATAGTTGGAGGGTCATGGTAGCCAGTGGTGTAGAGCTATCAAAATATCAGGAGAGGGGCCTCTTGCACAAAATGTTGCGAAAAACAATGACAAAAGTAGAAATTTGCCAATTCTCGGTTTTAACAAGAGGGGCTTAGCCCTTCCAAGCCTTCTTAGCCCCCATGAGCCCTAAAACAAAAACAGGCTGAAATGTATCCGTTTTCAAAGTGTGTTAATGGAAACGCCAGTTTACTCGTTTCTACTAAGCTGGGTTGAAATGTATCCAGATTGAAATTCCACTTTTCAGGTAAATCAGATTTAGAGAATTTAAAACAGAAACCAAAGCACTCAGAGCTGTGAGAGGAATAGTAGCTTGCAGCAAAAGTCCTGGAATTCATTGAAAAACGCTTTTGGTGTTAGTTGGCCAAAGCTTATCCTTATCGGGTTTGGCGTGTCCACTAACCAGGCCTTATTTTAAGGCTCAGGTGATAACCAATTTTCGCAGTGATAAGTCCAAAATGGCCATGATAAATGGAAAATTGTGCAGTGATACAGTAAATTAGTTGAAACAGCAACATAAAGAATTCAAAGGACAAAAAGTAACAAAAAATAAACAAACAGAACATAACGGTAATAGTATGAAAAGCGAAGCAAACAAATCAACACTTTCTGGTGTATAATAGTTCACAGTTACTATGTTTTAAAAACGTTTTCTCATATCCTTTTCTGCGTCTTTTCTCTCCCTTTCTTTGATCATTTCACTGCTCCAAAATACTTAATATGGACTTGATTGAGGCAGTATTCCCTTCATGCAGAGGGTAAAAAGAGTCATGATGGTATTAAAAACATTCACTCAAATTTAGCGGCACGTGAGAACATTTTGCTGACTGTCATTTTCTGCTAGTGGGTTGGTTACCCAGGGATATTCTGCTAGTGGGTTGGCTATATCTGTATTTCTTGTGCTTTTATATCATCGTACAGAAAGATAATTTTCAGGATCTTAAGCCATTTTAAGGCCTCAGAGATTGCAAAATCTAATGAGCTTCCGGGGGCTCTGCCCCCTGAACCCCTGCCAGGGCTCTGTCCTGGACCCACTGTAGGGTTTACAACGCCCCCCCCAGATCCCCGGTTATTGCATGCGTGCCTCTGACACGCACTTTGGACAGCCTACCTCTAGAGGTAATCTTTTTATCTAAATCAGATATGTGTTAAAAAACAAGACAGTGTTGGGTATACAGTGAATTCTCATTCCAAACAAAACAATTACAATACTTTAAGCTACAAACAACAATAAGCTACAATAATCAGCATTAACAAATTAATTAATTATTAGTAGAATATTGTAATAATGGGCAGGAAGAGGTAGCTTAGTCACATGTAGAAGTTGAGTGGAGGGTGGGAATTACGAACTCTCGAGCCACATTTATGTTGCAAGTGAGTGTATTAGGAGATACCCTTAGATATACCCTTAGTGAAATTACCCTTATGTGGCAAAAGGATGCTAAACCCAAACGTACCTGTATGCTGATAGGCTTAGAAGACTATGCATCATACCTGACTCACTCTGAGTAATGGAGGTATGAGGAACTAAGGCCCTATTGACGTAAAGGCACTATTGCTAATAGGCATGTGACTTAAGCATGCAATATTCACTCTATACCCAACACTTCCTGATTTAGACTAACATTTAAAACTAAATGTACACAAAACCACCCTGATTGTGCAGTGATAAAATTTCCTAAAATAAGGCCTGCCACTAACCCATAGGTGAGTAACAAGATTTCTTGGTTAAAACTCCGAGACCCGTATTTAAAATTATCAGTTTTACAAGTGGTTAGTGGGAACGCAACGCAGAAAGGGAGAATGGCTCCGTGATTATGGTCGTGAAATACAGGTCCAAGTGTCTATGGTTCGATTTCCTGACACGACAAAACTGTCTCTCTGTAGTTCCAGGTGTAGGTACGTTAAAACGTGCCAAACAATTTCATCACGTTTGTGATAATTTCACCAGGTTTCGCTGGTTTTTATCGCAAATACAGTGCAATAACACTTTTACGATATAAAAACTTTGTCCCTTCTTGAATACTTCCTGTATAACGTACCCTCACTATAACGAACCTCCACTACAACGAACCGCCGCTATGGCGAGCTTTTTTGTTGGTCCGTGCAGAAACGGCGGGGGATGGGAGCGTACAGGGGCGGTTGCCCAATTGCCCTCGCAAATTTTTTCACTTTGCTTTTGTTTTGGCCTTTTTCTTAACGCTTCCCCCCTGCCTTGCAGCTCTTCCGGCGTCCCTTGACGAGCCCCTCAGTACAGTATAAACTGCAAGCGTTCATCGTTACCCCCCTCCACATAAAATTTGCTGCCGCGTGTATGGTCGCGCAAACAATGGTTAGCATATGCAATTCTTTTGCCAGCACATGTACAGCTGCGGGATCCATGTCCCCCAAATGTCCTTATATAGGCCGGTTGACATTAAGCCATACGTCAACAACAGCCGGTTTACTGACGCGTGATGTAAAAGTAAACCAGTTGTCCACAAAAACACTTGGTTTTTAGGTTGGCTAAGAGATTGACTGTACACTCGTCCAAATCAGAAATGGCGAAATCAATCGCAAAAGTTCTCATAACACTTGTGTTTTTTATCGGTATTTCGCAAGCCATGATGGTGAAATACAAGGACTGCGGTGAGTTGAATTTCTTCTTTTTTTATTATCAGCTTTTTTAACAAAGTGAAGCAAATTTTTTTTAAAAATAAAACTTATCTATTCTTTTCCAAAAGCCGGCATTTGTTGACATGCAGGCCAAATTTGAATAAAAGGAAGCACATTGCAGAAGAAGACCACCACCCACTTCCCGGAGCAACTATGGCCTATTGTCGATTCTGTATCCGTCCCATTTTGGCACTATTGCGCAATCAACCGATAAGTACAGTAGACTTGAAAAAACACTACCAAGTTCTGCTATTCTGCACATTATTGTGAGTGGTTTGTGGAGCCGGGGCACATGCTTCCTCCAATTTCTAAAACAATGCTTGCTAATTGGGTGGGACTCCATTTTTCTTGAAACCACTTTACATTACTGCACCTTTGCAGTAATACTATACTGCAAAACTATAAAACTATACTGCACCATTGGAAATATTTTGCTCTCTATGAGTAAATTATTCTAAAAATAATTTATGCTTTGAATTCTCTATTCTCTGATACAAATTCAAACTCAAACATTTTATTCACAGCAATAATTAACTACTACATTTATATCTAATACATGAACCACAAACAACAATTTTTTTACAAAAAGAAAAACTACATACAGTAGGTAGTTTGAAGTTTACTATGTTTGCTGATGCAAGTTTGTCATGTGATCCAAGGAGCTTGAATGCCATTGCATAAAATTTTTGTCAATGGTCCCTGTATTTGATATTTTGTTTTAACTTTAAGACAAATTATGCACAGGAGAAATTTCTTTAATCACAATTTTGTTTATCAGTCAGATGTTTACTATATGGTAACATATTGACTGCCCTGTACTGGACTGTGCTTTTCAACTTTAACTGGTAGCTTTTCAAAATTTTCACAACACCAACCCACCATTGCATACTTTTTTGCAGGCTCAAAAAGCATTATTTCTGAGGTTGATGTTAGCCCCTGCACTTCCCAACCGTGTGTTTTGATAAAAGGCAGCAATGAAACAATTGATGTCCATTTCACCCCAGGTTTGTATAGATATGACTTTGATTTTTATCTGTCAACCTGTCAACCTGTCAATCTTTTTAGACCTGTCAACTATCCTGATTTTGCTGGGAGGTTCCAGGTTTTGCTTGCTTTATCCCGGTCTCCTAGTTTTTTTCCGATTTTCTCCCTGTATTTCTAGTCTTTCAGCAGAGGTTTTCTTAAAACAAAAATGATTGAAATGACTTTCTCCGTGACAAAGTTTTTTGGTAGTGTTTACAAATTAATGAAAACATTAAAAACCATTAGCAAGACCCTACCCACGATAATTGTTGTCATTAACTGTTTTTCCAACATGACTTTTTTTGACAGATGTTGTTTATAAATTCAACAAATTCTAGGGATCTCCCTGTTTTTAGCCAAATCTCTTGTTTTTCTCAACAAAAATCTGAAATCTCCAGTTGCCACAAGGCATGTCACAGTCTTGATCTTTGGCAACATTGTTCCAAAACCTTTCTGTTCAGAGATGGAAAGTTTGTGAAGCCATTTAGTAGCTTTGCAGAAAACTTGCTTGTGTACAAAGAAGAAAAGGAAAGAAAGGAGTGAGATACAGAGTCAAAATTTAAAAGTCCAGTTAATTATAAAAATTCCCTTCCCCATTAAAGTTTCCACCAAAAATATGCATCCTTTTTTGGCTGGTCTGTGGAAACAATATACTGAATAAAATCGTGTGATACATAAAAGGCAGAATTTGAGTTTCACATTACTTCACAAGAAGATAACCTTTTTTCCACAGCTGTTCTGTCATTAAAGAATTAAACTGTACATCAAGTATAATGAGGATATAATGGTAGTTTTGTCTTTTTATTTATACATCAGCTATCAAACCTACATTTACTAAACTGCTGCATCTCAAATGTGGATTCAATCTGGTCAATTTGATGGCTTCATAATAGCACAAAATGTCTTTGCATGCCTTTCCAACAAAAACAGCTCCTTCATACATACCTAACTGTGAGAGCTCTTCCTCTGCCAATATGTGAATACCTTAAGGAAAAAAAATGGCAAATTTAACAGGTTTAAATATGTAAACTTTGATTTAGAAAAAAGCATACATGAGAGTGTCCCTAAATTTTCTCATTTTCTGACAAAATCTATAGATGCTTACGAGAAAAAGAAAGGTGTTGGGTGAGGTCTTTTGATTTTTAAACTAAAAGGTTTGCGACAAACCCCACTTCCCCTGCCTCCCAAAGAACAATGAACTATGCCCCCTTAAAGAACTATGCCTTGTCTTGCACAGATTTTGTATTGCGTGTCACTTTATGTTCATTGACTGTCTGATAACCAGGTCTATCTGATGCCATCATGAAAACAGGGGTGTCTAAGTCACACCCAATATACATTCATTCAAAGCCTCAGTCCCCAAAGCAAGAAAATTAAGAAACAATTGAATACTGAAAAACTGAGAGCTCAAATTTTTTTTAAATCTATCAATCTGATTGGCTTGTGAGCATAAAACTTAATACACTTCCCTTATCTAAGTACAGCATTTGCATAATAGCAACATTTTTTGAGAGAAAAGTGATGTGCATTTGAAAAGATATAAAAATTGGTGAAACTCCCAGTTTGCAGCGGTGAAACCCCTCCTCCTCAAGTTTCAGCTGAAAAAAATTGTTAAAACTTTAAATTAAAATCAAGTCAAATTTTAAGATTTAATGACTTCAAAGTAAAGAGACTTACAAGTATCACTGTTTATTAAAAACTTTCTGAAGCTTTGTAAGAAACTGGAGTATGTAGCATTGACCTTTGTTTCTTATAAAAAATGAGTGTGTGGAGGAATGCTTGTGTTTACATAGATATCCTATACAAGTCACTAATGATGTTTTGATTCTAAACATGTAGAACACATAGAATTTTGCCATAAGAAGATGTCAAGAATATTTGATAAGGTTTGAACTTGAGACAATGATATGTAAGATTCTTTGTCTACACAGAAAAAGACATCAAAAGTGTTGCAGTGAATCTCCAGGGCATCATCGGTGGTGTGCCCCTGCCATTTCCAGTCCCACACCCAGACGCATGCAGCTGGCCAGGCAGTGGTTTGAAATGCCCTTTGAAGAAAGGACAGCAGCAGCATTACACAATGCAATTGCCTGTCAGACACTCCTATCCATCGGTAATGTTTCCTCTTTTTTTTGAGCAAACAATCTATTCTCATCTTTTTATATCATATAGCACATATTTTTCCAGAGTTCTTTGGGTTCCTTTAAACTGTTTCTCAATATATTAACCCAAGGGTATGCTCAGCCGTGCCAGGGGAGGGGGCAGGTGCAGATTGCCCTAGGCCCCTTAACAAGAGGGTCCCATAACAGCGTGTGCAGAAGATTTTTCGACATTTAAAAACAGTACACTTACAAAATCACTTTCTGTTTTTGAAAATAGCAGCCAATGAAAATTTCTCAGTATGTTAATTTCAGTATGTGATAATTCATTCACATTCGTTTACTCCTCAACCAATTACAATTGAGGCATCACATCATAACATCAGCGGCAAGCTGCAAAAGTGCTTCATGCTGAGCATAGTCATTCTGAAATACTTGAAAAAGTATTCCCTTTCAAAAAGCATATATCTTTAAAAAGAAGATGGAATTCTCCCTTGTGCTTTTTTTCTTGAAAATCTTTTTTTATTCACAATATCTTCTGGTATATAATTCTTTCTTCGTTCATATTAAAATCTTCTTTTCAAGAAGAATAAAAGTTGCCTTCTTTCTCCTTTTCAACAAAGGCGGCCAAAGAAATTGAAATTGCTAGGCAACAATGTTCTGTGCCATTTACCGTTCCACATTACCCTTTTCCATCTATACTGTAAAGTGGATGTCCACCTGAGCAACAATAAAAACAATCACAGATTTAATGAAAGCATCACAGGTCCCATCTTTTTCTCTCTTGGCAAGCATGGGCTTTGGCACAAGTTTGAAGTCGAGGGGGGGGGGGTAGGGTTGCAAGGTCAAATTAAAAAGCTTTAGCAGAAAAGCAATTTTGTTTTCCAATAAAGTTGTGCTGGGGACCCTGCAAGTGGTGCTGGTTGTATTAAAAACATACAGAACAGAAGAGATCATGCAATTTTTTATATATTAATGAGTACAACACACCCTGTGGTTTGTCTGGGGTAGCAACGGCCAGAATTACTAATTTTCTGACATAATTTTATAAAAGCATAAGCAAAAGCATCTGTCGCTTACGCTTGCGCTGGAACAAATCATGTTGCAAAGTGACAGGCTGAAAGCTGCGGGATTTCATTTTTAAATAGCACTTTTAGGGCTCGAGATTAGGCTATGCGCGGAATTCACACGAAAGTCCATGTTCCAACTGCTCGGATTAATCTAAATTTGCAAAAAATGCGCTGACGGGATTTGAGCAAAAAATTATTGCGCGGGGAACGCGTTCCCCGCGCATACCCAAACTTTGCAGTCTGGGTGCCTGTTACAACAAATCCCAGGTGTCTTGCCCCTCCCTTCTCGCCATTTTATAAAGATGCTTTTCTTTATTTATTTGTTGATTGACCTTTTGATTATCTGACCTGGCTGTTGTCCTTGTGAAAACGGGGTGTCTTAGACAAATCCAAGATTTCTTGGCCCTTTCTCAGGTGCATCAACATTTAATTGCTGGAACTAGGGTAAGTTTTTCTTGCGTCTATGACTTAATTATTTCAGGTCTACGAAGTTTTACGAAATTTGTTACAAATGCTTTCAATATCCTTGGGTGTGCAGCAGACTCAAATGTTTGTTCTAGGTTTTCCATAATTTATTATAGGTCCAAAATTTTCGGTCTGAGTTCAAGATCCTGTTACGAAAATTCTGACCCCAAGAGGAGAACTCTTCTGGAAGAAAGAACTTATGCATGTCTTACTCTTTGTATTGGCAGTCATAGGGGAGGCTAATAATTCTTGCTTACCTTTACTGAGATTGAAAATCACTGTGATCAGCCTTTTGCTATCCTTCTTCGGAGCGTCTCTCTTCCCGTTTACCTAGTCAGCCAACTTGTCATGAGTGAAATTGGACCTCATAGAGCACTATAGGGCCATAGACTCACCTCACTGACGACTGGACTTTCACCCGGTCGTACGATCGATAGGTCGGCCTCCTCTTTTATCCTTTGTTCTTTTTTGTTTTTTTACGATCTTCTACAAAAGCCCCTTGCCTGTTTGAAGAGTAGCTTGAAACAAAATTAAAGTTACAGGTCTTAAACTCTTACTGCTCGCCCAACTCAGAAACAAAAATTTTTGTAAATCTGGTTATAAATTGTTTTTACTCAAACGAACATTCCCTCCCAGTAGCGAGGGGGTGTTGTCTTGTACAGAGGCAAAGAGACATCGTGAGAAATTATTGTTTCCAGGAGGGTCATTTGAACTTTTTTACACGGTGTGGAGGGGGGGGGGGGGTTGAGGGGGTGTCGGGTACATCTGACAATTATAGGTTACGAATTTATTTGTGACCCGATACTTCAGTGAACCTGATTTAGAGAGATTATGTCTATTTATTCATGTTATACACTCTTGTTTATAAGAACCAGTAAGTTTAAGTTCAGGCCGACTGTTCTCAATTTCCAAAATCTGAGGCTGAATTGTTCTTAGTTTGTTCTTAAATCAATATGGTAGAAGCACTGCGATTGCTAGCTTTTTCGCTCTAGGGAGGTTTTCAGGCCCTATTGAGACAACCTTCAAGCTGTTCGAATATTCACCGAAAAAGCCCCCACCAGAAATGGCTAAAATTCATCGTTTTTAAGATAAAATGTTGTTCAAAACTGCATTTTACAGTAGCTCAGCCTGAACTTGTTCTTAATTTGTTCTTAACTTTTGACCAATTTTGAGGCTCGTGTTCTTATAAAATTGTTCTAATAAAAAAGAGTTTAGTACAGCAACATTGGTTACTACGTAGTAACGGCGCCAGCTACTGCAGAGTAGGAGGGAAATGGGTGTGACCAGGGAGACCACGCCCATTTTGTGTGGCTCAGTGCTGTGTTTAGTACCAGGCTAATTTTCCTTAGATGATTTACCCCTATCGAGCGCTCTTTAATCAATTTCTAGCAGAAACGTGTGGACCATGTTTTGACAAAAGTAACTACCTCCCATACCCCCTTGGCATCGCCACTGTTACTATCTACACCCTTGATCAGTACTTTGTCCCGAAGTCACTTTCAAAGCTGCAGCTCCTCAGAAATAGATGGAACTTGGCCAAGTTGCTAGATTTGAGATCTCTTGCATTTTTGGGATCGTGCGATGTGTTTTCCTGTTTTTGCACCCGTGAGGGAGACTAGACCAGGTTAATTTTGAGGTTAACTTATGCTACTTAAGTTATTTTAATACCCCCCCCCCGGCCCCCGGTATCTCGGTCCTTGGTATCAGCTATATACAAGTCATTTCATCCTTCACATTTATTGAAAAAATGGATAGCAACATCGTCAAGGTTCAGAAAGAAGAGCATTCGAACCCTTTTGACGAGTTTGAGGCTTGTGTTCTCATAAAATTATTCTAATAAAGAGTGTAGTTCTTCCGTTACTGTTAGCAGTTCTTTTTTATAGTCGTGACAAATCGCGTCGCGTATTGGTTGGTGTTTCTAAGTGTGGAGTCTTTTAAGACTTGCAAATAATATGGGGCGTGGCTTTAAATTAAGAATTTAGCCACACCCTTATCCCAACTACGCCCTAAAGCCACACCCTATTGTCGGCAAATCTAAATTTTGTGCCCCTCCCCCAAAAAATTGTTTTGTGGCTCCAAGGATTAAATGCCGTGAAGCGCCATGAGATGTGAGACTTGACCCTTCTGCGAACGTGCATATCACCCACTTTCTCATTGGTCCAGACGAATGGATAGAATAATAGCCCTAAACAATAGAAATCCCAACAAGACAAGTTTGAAAAATTCGCCTTGACTTCCCCCGTGTCATCGATTATATTCTCATTGAAAATACACTCGTCCGCCGAAGGAACTACTAGCCTTTGCAGGAAAGTTGAGAAACCCTCAATTCAGAATCTACAATCTTAAAACTGTTTACGGCTTGTCATTTTTGTTTTTTGTTATCATTGCTATAAAACATTGAACTTAAACTGCTATTCTTGAGTGTCAGTTCCGGAAAATATTCGTTTCACGATTCTTTAGAAAAAGTGAGCCCGAACCTGTGTCTCCCTCTCACCACAGAATTTGTATCCAGATTGTAGATGAGAGGCTGCCTCCTTTCGGTTAAAAGTAACAACTCACTTTTCTTTTTGTAGCTGAAGCTGCTTGCAAAGTTGTCTTTGGTGGACCAGACAAAGAGTGCATTAGTTTGCGTCGAGATTGCTCTCCAAATTAAATAAGCTTCCAAAAAGAGCTTGAAATAAAACGTTTATGATTGATGATGAAATATAAAATGATTTTACAACGTAGCAGAAATATATCAGAAACTTGATTGTTGCAACTAATGATCCTGAGATTCGACGGTTTGCAAGAGTCAGCATATACACAAATGAAGTTTGAAAGATTATTGTGAATTTTGGTAGACTAGATTTTTATCAGCAACCAGTGTTCTTCGCAACAGTCAGTATTTTCTTTAGACGTTGAAGCTTTTGATTAGCAATAAATTTTACTTTTCCTATTTTCTTGCGCCCTTGCTAATTATCTTCCAACATTTTGCTTTTTTTTTCTGACGTCATACTCTCTATCTTTTTCTTGCCTTTAACATATTATTTTTAATATAATTTCTTGTCCTATACTGTTTGATTTGTCACACACTTTTCAAAGTCGCACATATATTAAATGTTGATTAACCTTAAAGAAATTATTATTTGATAAATTCGTTTGACCATCACATTCTTCGCCTTGATTGGAACCATCTGCCCTGTGGCTCGACCATAGACACAGATGTGGCTGGACATGCGTTTTTTTTCTTTGAAAATAGTGTTTTATTCGGATAATGAGTTGATCCAATGCACACAACTTTTAAGCAATACGATTTTTATGAGAACCAGATTATCTGCCGAGGCTCGTTGTTTTTATTTTTAGATAATTTGTGGTACGGGGCTACCGTAATCGTTCGAATATGCGCCCCTCTCAAATAAGCGCCCCTGTCAAATTAGTGCCCCCTGTCAAATAAGCGCCACTCTTTTAAGAAAATAATTTTACAAGCGCCCCTCTCGAATAAGCGCCCCCTTGTTCTAGGGTGGGCACTTATTCGAATTCATATTCAAAAATCTTGCGTTTCGTATGCATTATCGTGTTCGACCGATGGGAGCCAGGATAATGAGATCACCTGCTTCAAAGAAGGTCAGCCTTGTAGCGCCTGTCCTAAGGAATTAATCGTCGATGAAGACCATGAAAGTGCCGAAGATATTGATATTTTGTAGAGTACTAACAATTAATTTTTTATGGGGTATTTACGTGTTTGACTTTTGTTCTCCTGAAAAAGAGAGCTGAACTTTGAATCTCTAATCCTTATTTTTAAAGAAATATTTTATAAGCGCCCTTTTCGAATAAGCGCCCATCTCGAATAATCGCCACCCCCCCTTAACAGCAGAAGAATTAAATAAGCGCCCGGGCGCTTTTTCGAACGATTACGGTATTCCAGCATTGATTTTTTGAAAATTACATACTACTACGTACATAATTGTTTATGTGATATGGTATTTCGTGCATATGGTTTGGTTTAATCGGGGAAAGCTCGGGTATCCACTGTGTTACCGTTTTGTTCTTGTTGGAAGATGTCTCAGTCTTTACTTAGGAACTTTAGAAATACGAACTAAGGGCATTACGAGATGAGGCCTATCTGCAATCGTTTGCGTAAGGAGCAGGGGCGTCGTGGCCGGGGGGGGGGGGGCAGAAGGCCGTGGCCCCCTTTGCTTTAAAAATTTGACGGATTTTTGGAAAAATCATTGTTTTGTCGGAAAATCAAGCTTGAGCTGTTAGTAATTCTCAAACTTTTAGTAACATGAATTACTTGGACTAAAGTACTTACCGTAATTTCGCGAGGCAATTCATTTTTGTAAAGAAAATACTAGATTTCCAAAAATCAAAATGATTTCTCAGGATTTACCGATTCCTACCATAGAGTGATTTGCTGCTCGGATTTTGTCAATTAAAATCCGAATCCTCAAGGGCCAAATTTGTTTTTAGAAATTGGTAAATATTAGTCACTAATTATATCTTCATTTGCTATTGAAGACCGGAATAGTGCCAATTTTATGCCTATCGTCAGATTTTTAAAAATTTTGTCCCAAATTTGAAAATTTATGCAGTTATGTTGCGTAAGGTAAAACAAGGAAAAGGTCGATCTAGACTATCGCTTTCCACAAGTGGATATTTTATTTACAAATAAGATTTTGTCTTTAAAATTTGCTTCAAAGAATGCACTTTCCGGCGAATTCGAAGCATTCGATAATAAAATATTTTCCCCTTCGGCGGCAACCATGGTGCCGCCTCAGGTAGTAACTTAATTCTACCCTCGTCCTGATTTACGGATGCCAGTGACGTTCACTGTAAAAGTACGAAAGAAACAGAGACAAGATAAAAAGTGCACTTTTAAATATCTTTGCAGCTAAGGCAAAAGTTGTAAGTTTTTTTACCCCCCCCCCCCCCTTGCACTTCCATGAAATGCTTTTATTTTATTTAAATAAATCAAAGAAATTTTGTCGGAAAATTTTGTTCCTGCCCCCCTCTAGAATTCATTCGCCACGACGCCTCTGATAATGAGCATGCGCAGTACGGATGTCTGAGCGGCGAAATGCTCAAATTTTATATGAGAAGGGATTTAGATCATTGCTATCAATCGTACCACATGCTATCTTAGTATCCAAAATAATGACAAAATGAGAAAAAATTAGAGACAAATATCAGTTTTAAGGTCGGAAAAAGAATGATCGATTCCTGGTCAGAATGTGATCTCCATTAAAGTTCAAGTTCGTTTCCTGTATATTTTCTGATCTTATGAAGAGATTTGATACCATGAAAGCTTAATCGAAAATTGCAGTTTTAATGGATTTTCTAAAATTGCCTTGAGCTGGCTCCAATCGGAACCTTTGCTTTCTCTAAGATTCTTAAATTTCACTTGTTTTCCAATGATGCAAGCATTTTCTATGCCCATAGAAATGTATTTCTCTTGGAATAAGTAGTGAAATCTAAATTACAGAAAGTTTCTGACTGGCTCATAGCAAAAAAGCTTACTAAATATACAAGTAAATTAGATTTTTTTGATTATTTAACGAAAGCAAGGAAACTTCGATCAAAATATCAAAAGTTCTACGGATAAAGCTTTCAGCAGAAGAAACATGAAAGTATTTATAGATTAAAATCATCCTTGGTCATATGATACCCAATAAATCCAAAATCTTCAAGACCCAGAATATTTTAGCAATTGGGCAGCACTACCTGAGAAAGCAGGTCCTCAAAAACATACACAATGTATTTGTAATGGCATACCGTAAACTTTGAGATGTCCCAGGGAAACTTATTTATTTTTTCAGTCCTAGAGGGGGGTTTGAAAGAGAGGGGGCTTATTAAAATGTTATGTTATAAACAGGTGCGTGCCGATGTGTGTCACACCCCCCCCCCCCACTTTTTGTAGAAGCCATCGGTAAGTTTTTGCCTGTTGGTAAAAGTTTACACAACTATAACAGTGTGTCGGTATTTAGATTACGTCTGCCTTTTCGATTACGTATTTAGATTACGTTTAGATTACGTATTTAGATTACGTCTGCCTATTAGAATTAGATTACGACTGCCTTTTCGCATAGAAAGTGCTGTTGACCGTTTTGTTTTTACATATAAATTGTTGCAAACCAAACAGCTGGTTTTAAATTTTAATTGCACAAAAAGATTTAAAAAGATCTATTTGTTTGTAACCCTGTCGGTAAATTTCTCATGTTACACCCCCCATTCAAAAGCCCCTCGGCACGCCACTGGTTATAAAAAAATTTACAAAAATGTTCTTATGAATTTTTTAGTTATAAAACGTCATACAAGTGTTAGCAGCTGCGAAAGTTTATTGAAATTTATCAATTATAATGTCCTCATCAGATTCACCAGGATCAATTGATAGCCGTGAGACGTCTTCTAAAAAAATTCAATTTCTTCGAAAGAATCGACATCAGTATCCTCTTGACTTCTAATGCACATGATCTTATCATCATCTTATCCATTAAGAGACCAACTCGATGCGCATGTTTTCTTTGTTTAACATCAGGGGCCAAAGAAGGGGGACTTAATAGAGAGTGGGGCTTATTTTAGATTTTGTCCTTGGTAAGGGAGGTCTAATAGAGAGGGGGACTTAAAGAGCTTTAATGATACATTAATTAAGGATCAACGACCTGGGGAGCTGCTTGTGTTTATTTTACCATGGCTCTAAGGCATAAAATTTAACAATCATTAAGGCTTTGGCCGTCAAGAAAAGCTCGGTACATAATTTAAACACACAAAAGGCTTCTTTTCGTACTTTTCCTCAACCAACAGCTAAAACTAAATACAAAACGAAACAAGCACCGGGGGCATTCTTTGTTAAAAAAATCCAAAAATGGCTAATAGATTCTTATATTATATTTTTCCTCACAACTCACAATATATATTACATTTCTGTTGTATTTCTTCTGCTTAGGCCCATCGCTTGTCTTGTTATCGCTTCAATATTGAATTTGAACTGAAAAAATGTGCATTTTTTAAATGTTTCCAAACCAGAATTAAACGTTCTGTCTGTTTTCCTAATTTTCTGATTTTTTTTAACTTTTTAAGCTTGCTTTTTTTATTGACTGTAATCTATAGGAGTCTTATTTCGACAACGCCTGTTAACTTTTTTTGGAGCTGCAATTTCTCAATTGACCATACCCTCTTGTTTTTATGAAACACCAAAACTGAGCAATTATATAACGTTCCTGACATTCAAAGGGGGTTTGACATGAACGTAAGATAATAGGAGCTTCTTTGGCTATTTAAAGTTTGGGGTAATAGATTTTGTAAATCGAGGTCTAAATTTGATTTTCCCTGACTGGGTCTTATGTTTTCTATTGAAAACCTAATGGATGTTGCCAAGTAATTGAGAACACTTTAGAAAAATGGTAAAAGTAACGCAATGTTTTTATTACACGCTATAAGTACAAAGCTATAATGCTAGCTAAAAATTTGCTTTGTTTTGTGCCATCTAGAGGTACTTTGTCGGCGAATTTTAATTTTTTTCAGTAAATAAAGGATGGTTCATCAACTTAGTTTTGTGAAAATGAGAGCAAGGTACTTTCCTCCAGCAAAATAACTAGCGACAGCGCTGATGAGCAGCAATATTTTTTGCATTAAAACGATTTTACTTCGTCCCGATATATACATCTACCAGGCTGTCATTTTATGGAAATATCTGTGTATATTTTTGAATGACTTGAATTTGATTGTCCTTGTAAGGTTTGTGTCTATGATAATTTTCAGATACTCTGTGTCATCGTCTACAACTTGTTGTCTTGTTGTTTCTTTCCAATGCAAAACAGCTCTATAATTCTAGAGTATGTTTTTATTAAGGAGCGGTTATTGTTTTCAAAAGCACGCTTCTTATAGGGCTGCTAATAATTCTTTCAGGAGTAATGGAATGACTCAAATCTGGCGTGCTAGTTTTTTTAGCAAATGTATTTGTCAAGTAGATTGTCATATGTAAAACTTGCCCGTGTAGATGACTTGACAAGTAAACTTGACACATTTGACTCGATTCCAGACTCGTCTTTTCGCGAAATTGCTTGTTTTTTTATCTCATTGCTGCCACGAAGTTGAACTGGACCAGTCAAGGAACATCAATGCTATTAGAAGCTCTGCAAAGCCGTGAAAGCCTTTGGGACAGACACAAAGGCAGACAGTTAAAAAAGTAAGAACATCAAAAAGAATGAGGAACTCATAAATATGTTAAAGGAGGAAATTCCAGGACTCACATAAAAACTCTGCTGGCCAAAAGGATTGTCAGAGCAAATAGCTATTGTCAAGGAGACTAGTTGTCTGTATACCCATGCAATTAAAACTTGTCAAGAAAAAGTTGTCAAAGAAAACTTGTTGCTTATCTACACCGGCAAAAAAACTTGCGAAGGAAAATTGCCAAAGAAAAATTGATCTTGTAAATGTGGCTTCAGTAGGCAAACTGTTTACTTTGATCGGCAATTTCCATTGTCAGTTTAATTAATCCCTTTTTAGTTTAATAAGCAACCTCGTTCATAACTTATTGTTATTTTATGTAATGCAGATTTGGATTATTGCACATATTTGCACAAATCGGTTGAAACACCTCTCGGCTGTGGCAAATTAGATTAGTGAAAGTATGTTCACTTGCAAAAAATCTAGTCACTTTTCTCCTACCTTATCCCTGATATAATACCAGCAATAACAATTATGATAAAGGATGTGATTCTAGGTCAAGTACTTTTGTATACATTACCATTCAAGCCCTTATTGGTTTTCAGCCACAACAATCTGATGTTTAGTGACTACGAAAAACTTCGATGCAGTTAGCCATTCTTCTTTGTTTTAGATGTTAAAAGAGTATGGTGTTTCTGCAATTTTGTTGAAACTATTTTCGTCCTATTTCAGTCAGAGGTTATAGGCAGGAGAAGTACTGTCTCTTTGAAAAAAAGCAACTTACTAACGGTGTCCTACAAACATCCGCTTCGAGCTCCTTGCTTTTCATTCTTCTGGTTAAGGACCTGCCACTCCCATTAAAAATACGAAATTGCTCGCTGATGAAACAGGAAAGTTTTACTAGCATCCAGAATTTGAAGAATTTGAATTTGCTTCTTGTAAACATTGGCCCTTTCATTACCGATTGAATGTAAATATTTTTATAAGTTCATAGAAAATAGAGGGAAGCAGCTGTTAAAACGACTCTGAAAAAGATTCGATGCTAAGAATTGAAGAAGTTGAACAGAGTCACATAAATCTTGCCTTCGCATGAACGAAATAATGATATAGCCTTCACAACACTTCATTGCAGCAAACAGCAGCACAAATAATAGTTGTAAAACCCCCGGGGCACGATTTCCAACATCATTTACCGTTGGTAAACGCTATGAGCGTATAACTGTTTGATTTAGAATCATCTCTTTGATTATACAACTGTTTGTGGAGCTGAATTAACAAATGTTTGGTGAGAATTCTTCAGATCTCCTTTTGACTAATATGCCAAATTGATTTTAGCAATTAAGCTCTACGGCTCATTATATTTAGGTATTACTAAACGGGAAATAACGGGGGATAATGAGGAATAACAAGGAATAACTAGGAATGGCGAGGAATAATGAGGACTTTTATCACCACCTTTGGGTAACAACTGATTTGTGTAAGCGAATCACTGGAAGCAATTTAAAGAGAGCCAAGAAACTTCAAAATGCTGAGCCATGGATTTTGAGAATTATGGGTTAATGTTTGGGAATTAATTCGATTTATTGGAACACAGTGCTTTAAAATGATTATTGTAGTGTTAAATAAAAGACTCTCGCTTCTTTATTTCTGTAACCAAGCCTGTTTATTCACCAATATTGTAATGCTTACTAGTTTTATATTCAATTTTCGCATCGAATGCTTCTTTCTACTTTAACGCGATTTAGGAAAGAAGCTTGGAAGAAAAATTGAAAATTGAAATGCATTATGCTAGACTTCGTCTCAGAAACATCTGTATGTAGCAAAAAAGATCGGAAAGTTCAAATGATATCTGTTGAAAAGGAAACATTACAGATTGCAGCATAGCGGTGAAATCTTTGATTGGCTGAGAGCTTTGTTCGCTACCATGTTCTAAGCCAATCAGCACACAGGATTCTCACAACAAAATCGCTTCGGAGCTAGAATTAGGCCCATTTTCGCCATTTCAGCGTGTTTTTACCACACTTTCTACAAAAAACATTGCACGCCTCTACAAAGCAAATTTCCACTTTATTTTTTGTCCAGTTCATCATCATGCGTTGCTATTTAACCTATATTGGCGCCACTGTTTGATCGCAAAGAATAATATAAAAAAACACCTTGCAAATGATCGCTAAATTTGGTGTCGAGATTCAGGTAAATTACGTTTTTACCTCTCCCCACCCAAAGTGCTTTAGACATTTCACATTTAGATAAAATCAATTATATACTTACCTTAAATCTAGAAATGGTTCATAATCCCGTCAAAGATGCACTCACTGTTCAGCCTTAGATTCGGCGGTGATCGCCAATGTAATTACCGCAACGGCACGAAGGCATTCATATTCACCCTCGAACTCAATAAATGTATCTTTGTCCTCTGGAATCAAAATTGATTTCATAAAAGTGAAAAATTTTCCAGCAACAACCCAAAGTAATTTCAATCATGATTGTCCAAAGACAATTTACCATTTTTACTAATTTTATGTGATGAAAATGGCGAATACACTCACCCGGTAAGACTGGGATCTAATAAAATTTGAAAACGGCGGGAAAATTGACGAAAACGCACCCTTGAAATTTTCCCGAATCCTATGTGCTGATTGGCTTAGAACATTGTAGCGAACAGAGCTCTCAGCCAATCAAAGATTTGACCGCTATGCTACAGATTGCATAACCACTTTGGTTATCACCTGGTGTTGTTATGATTCCCCTGTAATTCGGAAACCGTCTTTTTAAGGCGTTTCAATTCAACAACCCTTTTATCTCGATGGTTAAACACAAGAAAAACAACCTTTTTTAATTATAGATGCAAGACTTCTATGTAATGCAAAAGGTGGTTGTATTGAAGCAAACGTCGTGGTGGCAGACCTATCTTGCTTCTATAATCTCTTGATGTATACGAACTATACCTCCGCCAAAGTCCCACATAACTGGATGATTCTTCATCATTCACAATCAATTAAAAATTACACTACTATCATGACAATACATTAGTACCCGCATATAAAAATTCACAGGCTAAATAGTGGGATTAGACCCTTATCCAATAAGAACCAATACAGCCTGAAAATTGGAAAAGGCTCTTACTTGGAGGAGAAAAATAAAAATGAAAGCATTTTATAAAATTTTTGTGTAGAAACAAAATGTTTCTTGAAAAAAGATTGAACAAGATATGAGGAAATTAAACAAAAAAGCTTCAGTGAAGATTTTTAAACACGATGGAAAAGTTTGAATACATTAATTCATATCTTGTGTATATTAGATTTTTCTCTAAAATTTCATCTCACATATTCTTAATGAAGTGTTTTTGCTGAAAATTGAAGAAAACTACAACTCTGATTTAAAAAAGCAATGAAGGATAAATAATAAATGGCAGATAAATAAGAAGGGTCACTGGTCTTCTTTTCCATGTTATCTGTTTAAAAGGTTTTCCTTTGTCGATATCGCTAGCAGCATGAAAACGAGGCCTGTCTGAACGTATGAACATTGGTTTTCTAACTCGTGCAATTTCATTGCGGATGCAAATACCCTTTTTCCACAGAAATATTTAGGGCAATTGGATAGAAAGTACCCGGATTCGAGCGTCTACGAGACATCAGAATCATAGTGTTACTAGAAATTTCCACTCCGAGAAACAGGAACTAAAATGTTGCACAATCGATAGCGAACTTGCCAAATACTGTCAAAAACATTTGCATATGAGCGGACAAGATCTGATATAGAGATGCTTGCACATACTTTCAGAAGCGAAACATCGAAATAAGAAGTACTTTTCTGGGTTCAAGTGTTAGCTTAGCATTTAGCCAATTTACAGGACAGTTAGATTTGTCTTTCCTTTAGAGTCTGCTCCGTACTTTTATCTAACAAGAATATAGCCCATGCCAAGCGTGTTTTTATCCCCATTATCTGGACTCAATGAGGCTTTGTTGCAACAAGAGCTCCAAATTCCTCCCAGCCCGACAAAGGAGTCAGGAGAAGCGCATTCATTTTCCTGGTTTGCAATTATACCAATTCTCGTCATTAGCGTGTTTCCTGAACTCTTGACATTCAGTCCCTCGTGGTTACAGTTAAGCTGCAAGGACGAAGAAGCTATCAGTGATTTCCAGGTAGATCTTCCAATTGTTGTCTGTACATAGGTCCCCGGTTTGAAAATTGCAAGCAACGAGGCAGCATTGATTGGTAATTTAATCCAATTGACGGCCGATGCCACATTCATACCGATGCACATTTCATCAAAAGACACATTGTTGAAAGCAGGAAACTTTGCCTCATTTTCGTAAAATGATTTGATGCCATTTTCTACGTCAAAAATTTCGTTGTTTGTCCAGTATGCAGAAGAGGCTTTGAATGTAGTCTATGGATAAATGCAAAAAGGGATGCAAAAAAGGAACGCTAAACATAAGCAAAAATTTGTGCAATTGCTACATAACAAAATGCTTAAAAAATAGATTTAAAAATAGAAATGCTTTAATAATTTTGTTCGCTTTTATAAGAAAACAATTATCAAAGTAAATGAATTTTATAAGGTCGGTATAGAAAGGTCGGCATAGAGAATTGCTTTCTCGATTGGTTAGTTAGCAAATGACAAAGAAGCTCTTCCGAGTTAGCAGATGTCTTGATCGTGTCTACTTGATTCCTTCGACATGTCCCATTTCAAAAAGACTTTCCTTCAAAACAATTTTAAGTTTATCAAAATTAGATCAATTCAAAATAACCATGGAATTGACAGCAACAGACCTTTGAGCCATCAACTTTCATTGCAAGTGTCCAGCCGCCACCTCCGCAGCTACCAACATTACTCATGTTGCAAAAATGAAGACCAGATTTCAGCCTGTATACGCCAGACGTCACTGCTCCATTCGAAAATATTTCCTTGCAACTGTCATATACTAAGAAAAGAACACATTCTAATGTGTTAGTGATACAAAACGCTAAGCCAAAGCACTTTGATGCATTTTTAGAAATCAAAGCGAAAGAGAATACTAAATAGGACTTTTTGACATCATAGCATCGTTCTTGCTAAATGCTTTCGTATTAAAGTTGTCAAAAACTATTTATCAATCTAGATTTTTTTCAAATTACGGGACAAAAATTTAAATGACTCTTTATTTAAGGTTTTTTGAAAAATATGAAGAAAACACTAAGAAGCTTCGTGCGAAAGGATTTAATGAATCAACAAAGAATTAACGATTTAACATCAACAAGAAAAATCTAAAATTTAAGACGCTGTTGCAATACAAGACAAAATTTCTGATTACCTTTTGGCTCTGAAGACGTTTGCTGCTGGAACATAAAGAAATATTTAAGCTTTCATTCAATATCATAAGTTTAGAAAACAAATTATTCCAATCTTCACGTTATGACTTCAAGAAATAGCGTTGAAATGTAGAAATGTTCTGTAGAAACGTTGATAATGTAGAAACGTAGAAACTTGGATATAGAAACGTTCAAGGTACTTATTGAAGAAACGGCAGTTCAGTATGGAGAACTTTGTGATGGCAAATGGCTTGATTTTCACAACAAGAAAAAAAAGCATGCGTGGTTATAAAAACTAACAAATTGCTAACCTGAATGACTATTCCCGTCCAGTGACTTGAAATAGCAGTTGTTGAGCAACTACTGCTTGAAAATACTTCACAGTTCTCCTTTGCATCATTAGCAGCATTATAGTTAATTGTGGTACACTTGTCGTATCTCAGGCACTTATGAACGCACTGCATTTCACTAGCTGCTTTGTAAATCTTTTTATCGACATCGGGGCATGAAAACTTTTTATTCTTGATGTAGGTTGTTACGGACGCTTTGTTGCAAGTTGCAGCAACAATCAAGAATGCAAATACTGCCAGACTCGGAATTCTTGTCATCATTTTGGCAGAACATGAACTACAGATGTAAAATAACGACCGAATCAGATAACTAACATAGAATATTTACATCCACGCTCATTCACTCAACACCTTGCGATCTTCTTCCACCAATCACATCATGTGCGCCGTTCATTCACCCGTCGCCTTGCAATATTTCTCCGCCAATTTGTTGAGGTATTTCCAAGATACAAAAAAAATCTGAGAAGCCAAATTGATTTTCTTTATAAAATTAGACAAGAGAATCATAGGAGTTTTCTTTCCCGCATGTACGTTTCAATTTATCTCTACTCAGTTTAAACTGTTTCTGCTTCTTTAGCAAGAAGAATATTTACATTCAAACAAGAAAGACGATTTCATTTTACTGTATGGCTTTGCTAATACACAGTTATACTAAAGAGTTATCTTACCAAACATTTTCATCTTAATCTCATCAAAGCAGGTACTGAAGTAAAAGACTGAAGCCTTCCCAAAATTCCTTCAAAAGTCTTTCGGGTGGCTGTTGTTTTCTTTCAATCAAAGAATCGCAAACATATTATCTTATCATTGTTTTGTTGTTTGTGCCTGGTCATGGCTAGATTATTAATTTCTGAGTAAGAAGTAAATTAAATGACGAAAATGAGATGGCTCACACATGCTGCGAAGTAGCATTTAGACGGGGGATAATGCACAATTCTTTACAGCTGCATCAACGCAGCCTCGTGATCTTAAGGGAGGAAAAATACTCTTCATTTAGAGATTATACTCCTGTTTTGCAAGTCCTTTAAATGCAAATTTTATGTTCTTGAGTCACAAGTCAAAATGCTGTTGCGGCAGTAAACCTAACTTACGAGTAAAGAATTTTTTGACCTCCTTAGGTTGAAAAGTTCTAACTGAAAGTATAGTATGGAGCTACAAGGAAATAAGTAAAATTATAAAGGCAATCTTTTTGGGGGGAATTTAAGAGCCGTAATCATAGATATGTTTATTTATCAATGTTTGACTGGCCTTTCTTCGTAACTCCAAACGTTGGGTTTTTTGAGAAAATGAATGGGTGCATTCTTTTCTCGAAACGCCGATGAATATTATCAGAATTCAAATTTTGAGCTTGAGACGAGGGTATCATTTTTAAATTTTGGAGGATATTTTGCCCGCATAGTACCATCAAAAAGTGCCACCCCTTCTTCGTTCAAGAAAAGGCATGACTTCAAGTGATGTTGTCAAAAAAGATCAAATAGAGCTTCATTCAGAGTCATCGCAGCTCGAATCAAAACTCTGTTTACATTGAAATCGAAAAGTTCCAGACGAAAAAGTTTCAACAAAACAATCTCAGATGAAAAACGTTCCAAACATGATATCAGATATATGCTTATACCAACTGTAATTTTACGTTAATCAATCATTTAAAACTTAAACTAACTGCATAGGTGCACTAGTTAGGCTCAATGAACGGAGAAATGAACGGAGAAATGAACGGAGAAATGAACGGAGAAATGAACGGAGAAATCTGAGAACAACGAGAAAAACTAGCCCTGAAATCGTAGCACAAAATGCTGACATCGTCATAAATTTTTATCCGAATGTTAGATTGTTCAATTTTTATGGTTCTATGTCATACATTGGTCTTCAAGCTGAAAATGGTAAATCTGCTGAAGAAAGCAGCAATGTCATCTGCACTTACCTGCATCTAGAGCAGCATTGAAATAATGTTTTTTATGTATTATGAACTTGTCTAGCATTGTAGCCCTTCACATTGAAAATTATCACCTCTTGTGTGACCTATAAAAGCTTTATCGCTGACATTTTACTAAAATGTTGTCTTCAGTATTGAAATTAGCACTTAAATGAAAGAGCCAGCTAATTATCCCTTTCAGTCAATATCAATTATAGATTTTTCTTCAGTGTTCGCTTTTATCACTTCAATGCTGAATTACTCAGAAGCTGTGATTTGAAATTCAAGTGACGACTGTCATTGGGTCATTCGGCTTTAGAAAGTTCTGCTTAACTTCTTTGTATTGCTAGGCTTTCGGTTACATTTTTAACACGAGATAAATCAAATTCATTAAAGCATGCTTTTTATGAATTATCCCTGTAATCATAGACGTAGAAAATATAATCGAAATTAAGAGACATCTTGATCTACATATTGTGACATTTTCGTGCACAGATTTTTGAACCTAAAATAAGGGCAAAAAATGAACAGAAATGTATTACCTATGCCTTGTGCGTCAAAATTGGGAGTGAGAAGAAAGGCATTACCGCCTGTTAATTGAAAAAACGAGACTGCTGTTTAAAACAAGCAAAACACTTTTCTAATTTACCTACTGCTTAGCCACCTGTTATACATTGCTTATTCAATTTTTCTCTGCAAAATTAATCATCTTGTCGGACAGAGAATCAAACGAATCTCCGCCTTTAAACAGAGGTTCGCTTAAACTGGCAATCAATTTCGATGACAAAAGCATGGTCGTCCATATCCTTGGTTTGGTTTCATAAACATTTCATGTCTACAGCAAATTTTACTTTGCTTTTTTTTGTTCAATGCGAGCAACTGCTTACTACGAGAGCGAGACATGTCAAGCTTTGTTTGGGGTGAAGACGCCGGAGCACATTTCTGAGTGGGAGGGGGCTCTAGACAGATTGGAAAATCTTTATGGTTGTTTTCCCCCATTATCTTTAAGATCACTACCTGAGCATCAAAGTTCGGCAAAAAAGGAGTGGGCCATAGCCACCCCCAGCCCCCTCCGACTCCGGCGTGCCTGGGAACGCGCTTCTTATTAGTCAGTTAAGAAGGAATTTCCAGGGATAGGTTTGTATTCAGCAGTTTCATTCCACAATCAAAGTTCAGTGTTTTTCAGACATCACGGAGCGTTGAGAAAAGTGAGGGATATAAAAAAATGAAGGGGCGGGGGCCGAGACGCAAAAACACTGCACACCTACAAACCTGGTTTGGAGTTTTTGTCAAGAATTGAGGAAGTTTGTTGACAAAAATTAAATGTTATATTGTTGGTATAGTTCTTATAAGTGTTTAAAATAAATCATCAATGAATTCATAGAACCGTTAAAAATCATGTCAACTGTATGCAGCTGGTGAGGTTATTTTTCAAAACTATATCAAAGAAGAAAAATCAGGTTTGATCAGTTAATGTGATGAGTGAGAGAAAAGTCTATAAGGAAATATTCATGTATGTCAGGAAAAATGATTTTTGAAAAACTTTCATTTGAAGTGCAGCAAAAATTCAACAACAGATTCTTTTGGACAATGGTCTTAAGAAAAAAGAATGGTACATTACTCAAGCAAGACCTTCTACCAGCATGAAATAGAAGCAATTCACTTGCAATAAAAATAGATTGAAAAAGGCACAATACATTTCAATTTATGAATCGCTTCCTTAAAACTGTGGCCTCCCTTGTATTAAAACCTGGTTAGAGCCCTTGCGCTCAAAGAGACAAATGATATGGAACGATCCCTAATTACATCATTTGTCTGGTTATCAAAACACCGTAGAGCGATTTTCCAGTAAATACCGTATTTCCTCTAAAGAGCACCGTCCTCTAAAGAAAACCATTACATTACGTTCATTACAAAATCCAAATTTTGGATGCAGCGGTTAATAGATGTGTTAAGGCTACAGAAATGTCAAAGAATTTCAAAATCCTTGTCTCCGCGAGTCACCCCCTCTATGACATAACAACTTCATAGCTTTCGCATAGTAAGCGTGTAAACAATTTGTTACTTATTGTTTCGGGTGTTTCTAATCCACTCGGCTAAAAGCGTATAAAAAGTGGCGTGACTGGTGATTCATTGGTAAATTTTTTGAATTTTGGGCAAAAAGTAGGGGCTATAGTTATGTTACGTTACGCTAGCAAAGCTTTTGCAATGCTTATAAAGGATGCAGACTATGGCCACTCTAACTGGGTATCTCATGCCTGCGACCTTAGGGTACGCTATGGAATACAAGAATCGGATAATCGTTCAGTTATTAAAACTAAGGTTATAAGTTATTTCGAGTCAGAAGTACTGGGAAGATTGAATGAACACATAACTGAGAACAAAAAACTAAATTTATACGCCTCATTTAAAACAATTTACAAATTTGAGTCTTATCTTGATTACATACAAGATTTCACTGTTAGATGCATATTAGCAAAACTAAGAATCAGCGCTCACAATCTTCAAATTGAAACAGGGCGATTTAGTAAAAACAAAACTCCAAGAGATGAAAGGTTTTGTCCGTACTGTAAGACTTTAGATATTTTCAAAGTTGAGGATGAAGTACATTTCCTCTTAACTTGCCCCCTTTTTAACGAGGAACGGCAAATTTTTTACAAAAAATCCACAAAACATTTACAAATACTTCCGCGTTGAACGAATTCAATATGTACATTTGGTTAATGAGCCAAGAAGATTATATTACAACAAAGGTTTTAGGAAATTTCTGCAAAAAGTCCTTTGAAAAAAGATCAAAATTTTTAAGCGACCCCACAAGCATTTTAGATTAACAGCTAATAATTTTGTAGCTTAGTAGCTTTTGCTGAAAATTTAGCTTTTTATTCGCCGTAGTTGTAGTTAAAAATGTAATTGTAAAATTGTAATTCGCTGTAGTACTGTAAGCAGTTAAGGGCCATCTCGGCCTAGATACTTGAATTGCAACAAAAAAAAATAGTCCCCCAGCCACCCTTCTCCGCGGTGCCTGTTTTCTGTTTTTTTATTCCGGAGTTTTCCATCTTGTATGCTCGGAACAGGGTTTGACATGTGTCTAAGGTTTGTTTGAAAGTTTTTGTTCGTCATATAGGCTTATCAAGCTATCACTGGAAAGCTTGCTTATCCAGGCCGGGATCGATCCCGGGTAAACGGGGTCTATATCTTTTTGCACTAAAAATTACTTCATCGCTTCTTGCAGACCTTGCACTAAGAATTATATGTAAGCCCTAGTAAAAAGGACTGAAAAGGGATAATTTTTATGACTGCGATACTTTAACTGATCTGCTCGGAGTGGCTTTCAAAACTATACATTAGCCACAAAAAATTTTGTCAAATAAAGTTTGCATTACAACCAAAAGGTTATCAATTACCATGCCCCCCTATTTTTCTAAAATTTCGTATGTATCTACTTTAAGAAAAAATTTAACTTTTGAAGGGAAAATTCGACACTTTCGTGGAAAGAAGATGCTCTTTTTTAATATATGAAGTACCCAGTTTGTCAGAAAAAATACACCGTTTGAGAATTAAATACGAATTATTTTTAAAGGTAGGCCTTTTCTGCTGAGAGATCTTCTTCAATATGAAAAATAATCAAGGTCGAATGATACACGAATAGAATTTTCAACAGCTTCATAAGAAGTACGATTAACTCTTTGCGGCTATATACGCTACTCTCCCTAGGAATTGTGCTTCCGAGTTTGGTAGATTTGGACACAGCTGTTTAGTTTTATTTTAAGGAAATTTCCGGATACTTTTGGATCCGATCCCTGAAATGGCAATGCGTTTACACGGGATCCGATCCAGAACCATTTGCGTTTACACGGGAACGGATCCAGATGAATTCGACAGGTTACACGCGAGCGCTTTCCGAAAATTGGCGCGCATTTGCCGTTTTCAGAATTTCGTGCGTAATCAAAACATTGCTCAACCTGAACATGGAGGGAGATAACGCTAAAAAGAATAAATTTTCGTGGACTGAAGAAGAAACTGCGCTACTTTTAAAAGTAGTATTGGACTACAAAACTCCAAAGCTTGCAGGTGGGCAGGATTGGGAAAATATGAGGACAAAGTACGACGATATATCGTCAAAGTTTCGTAATAATTCTTCAACGCAGTAGTCTATCAACTTGATGTTCGGTTTTCTGGCGCCAAAAAGCCACGGATTGAATTGAAAAATATTCTGTCGCATTTTCGACAAATAACGTAGACGAATCCGATCTGGACCAGATCCACCCGTTTACACGGGATCCGGTCCAGATCGGATCCATACGGGATCACCTCTGAAAGCGATCCCAAAAGTGTTCGGATAGCGGATCCAAGAGTATACGGATCCATCAGTTCCCGTGTAAACGCAAAGCCAAACCCTTCCCATTTTGATTCCGATCCGGTTCGGATCCGCTCTCGTATAAACGGGGTCTAAATCTTACATGGAGTCCAATTCTTATTCACTGCACCAAGTTGCGTAAAGTGTCAAGACATTTCCTTGCACTATATCTGGAGAAAGGAGATCTAATGCAACTGCCAGAAATACAGCTGAGTAATGTTTTCTGCTTCTTGAATGGTAAATATTCTCTGTCTGTCCTCCCAACAAAAAGACGGGGCCAAATACCTAGCTCTGTCGAAAAAACAAGCCGAGAACAAATGCAGATTTGTTGAAAGTTTGATTTAAAATTATTTCGTTACGCAGAAGTTAAGGTATGATGATAGCAGGGCCGCACTTCCCACGGGCCCGGGGTCCTACCAAAAATAGGGGCCCAAGATTTTTTGGAAGTTCAATATGGTATCAAAAGGTTTCTCTTGTGTGAGTTTCTTATCAGTGCGCCAGTACATAAGCGCGTGCAAGCTTCAAAAACTGATTTGGATGATACCATTTTATACGAACTGACATGGCACCCTAACTTCACGAAAGAAGAGAAGGATGCTCTTCACAACCAAATACACCTATCAAGCAATATAAAGTTACCAAATGTATTTGCAAAAATCTTTATACATTATACAACCTCTTACATTACCACTTGCTCTATCTATGAATGGAATTGAAAAAACAGAGTTTGGCCATCACGCCTTCCCGGAATATCAAAATAAACAAAACAGTTTATACAACGCTTCAAGTACTAAAAAGCAACACCTTGTTATGAGAAAACATCGGACAAATGGACGTTATTCGAGACCTTTTTAATTATATTAGGAAAATATTTAAAATCTTTGGACCCGTTGGAGAGGATGAAATCTTCCAACCTGCTGATAGATTAAGCGAAAAAAAATGAATAACAATAATGATATCATCGACGAGAACATTGAAACAGATTTTTAAAAGTTCATTCAAGAAGCACAAAAAGATAAAGCTCAAGAAACTTCCATACTAGGTTTTCTCTAGAAACAATTTCAGCATTAATGTCAATATCCTCTGCCTAGTGTTGGGCCAAGACATGAAGAAAATTCAAACGTTTTGTCTTAATCTGAAGAGACCCTGTCCAATTATGTTGCATAGGTAAAATTGCTTCAAAGAGTGCATTTTTGACTGGAAACACTCATATTCGAACATTTTTTCATCCTTCTACGTCAAACGGTGCCGCCTTGGGTAGTACGAAAATCGAGACGTTATACGTATTGGTGATTAAGTGATTTCATTTCTAGGTGTTTAAGTTAAACACGCAACATGCAACAGGAGAAGAGATCATCTGTTATTTTTAACCAAATAAAAAGACCAGAGATAAACGCACCTGTATGCACTTTGTCTCCTCCAATCCTTAAGCCATTGCTGGTTAAGCCGGCCTTTCGTTTACACGGGAATACTCGGGATCGATCCGCTATCCGTGCTAATTTGGGTTCGCTTTGGAAAGCGTTCCAGTTCCAAAACTGGATCGATCCCGTCTCGTGTAAACGCTCGAAAAGGTGGGATCGATCCCAAATTGGCACAGATAGGAAACGAGGCTAATAAATTATCCAATTGGAGGTGCTTTGAACATGGTGCTTCGAACTTTTTTCTATCAGATTTTGAGCGCATTCTCGTTTCTCACTCATCAGGAAAGAATAACAAAACAATATGGAGGAATTCTTTTACAACTTTATTGACAAATTAAGCGAACATGCTTCACCTTAAGGTAATGATTTATTCCCGACATAGATTGAGGCAGCGTCGCCTGTTGGAAACGCTTCACCCTCTTCCTTCTCATTTGGGTAGGACGCTATAAAGTTTTTATAGATGTCCTCATACTTAGAACGAATAGTCTCCCAGTCCTGGCCATCTGCTAACTTCGAAGTTTGTACTCCAGCGTGATCTTCAGGAGTAGGGCCATTTATTTGTCGCTCCAAATAAACATTTTGTTACCACTTTTCGAATTCGAAGTCAATCTTCCTACAAATTTGGCGCTATCAACGCTATCCTCTTTGTGTTGCTAATGACATAAGCAATACGCATGTGCGTTCCTCCCTAAGGGCCGACCTGGGATCGATCCCGTGTAAACACATAATGTTTTGGGATCGATCCCGTGTAAACGCAAGCGAAATTTACGGAGCGATCCAGTGTAAACGGGGTCATAGAATCGAGTAAGGGAGGGTCTGTTCTTATTATGACAAAGGAAATTAAGATAATTCCCACGGACGTTTCTCACTAATTTGCCATTAAGCAAAATCATCTTTTCACCAAATATATTGTGTCCTTTAGTCTAGCAGTTTAGAAGCAATCCTCCCTTTTCACCTGACTACTTCAAAATTACATTGGAATAAAGCCAAATGTTTGAAAGCACTCGCTTGAATCCTCAATATGACCATACTTGCAGTGGCGTAGCTAGCCAAATAGCAGTGGTCATGCCCTCCCCTCAAATTTGAAAAAATATGGGTGTCGCCAAATTTTACCACGCCCAATTTTTTAGTTGATGAATTCCTTTTGGAAATTTTAATTTTAAGGCTTGTGACTTATAAAAAAATTGTGATTAACTTTTGGAATGAGCTTTCCTTATTTCATAGCAATCATCTTGTTACACTATGAAATGACCTTTATCTTATAGCTGTGACACTGTTTTGGATTGTTGGTAATTTATACAGACAGAGTTCTGACAATTTCCAAACAGAACTGTACAAAAGACATTAAAAAAACATTAGTTTAGTATAGTAGATAAACTTAGCTTAAATTAAAAATTGTTTTGTTCTCCTAATCTCTTTCAATTTGCAGGCTGAAATACATTTGTAAATTTTAGAGATAAGCTAAAATTTGTATATGAAACAATAAATCACATGAAACTGAATGGGAGCTTTTTGGTCATCTTTTCCACAAATAGTCTTATTATCAATCTGTTGAAGGTATTTTAAAGCCATCACGATTAACTAACAACCCCAATAGAATTGATAGATGAATAAAACAAATTGGCAAATGAATATCCAATGTAAATATTGATATGAAATATAGGAAGCTAAAATAATGGATAGGCCTAGTTGCAAAATGTTTTCTGCAAAGTTAGACTTAATAGAAAAATACCTTGCAAAATAAGTTTAGCTTAACAAAAACATTGATGTTTCCACATATACTTGTGGTAAATATCCACATGATTGGATTGTCCTTACTAAATCTAGCAAACAAGGGTTGTAAATGAATAATTTGATCTTGTAAATTTTCAAATACATCAAAAGTTGTAATAGTGAAATAAAACTGTTTAACTAACAAGATCAGTAACACGCTTGACTTGTCTCTGGTCATTTTATTTCAACAGCTATAAGTAGTAACAAGTACTTTCAACTAAAAGTGAAGTCAGTAGAGCTTTGAGTTTGACTTTAATTGTGTGTAAAAACAGTGTTATTGCATGTGATAATAAACAAAAAATTGAAGAATAACTTTAAGCAAGTTCTGGCATTCCCTATCCATTAACTACAATCTTATTGTCCTAATCATAATATGGTAACAATGCTTTTAAAGGGCTTAACAGTTTCTGAATATGCTGCTAAATGTCTGGAAAGTTTAAGCTCTCAAATCTGTTGGTTTGGAAAATAACGCTGTTATCTCCTCCATCCATCTCCAGTGAACAGCATCAAGATTTGGCATTCACTAAATCAAGAAGATTCTCTGCAAATGTTCAACTAGTAACAATTGATTACTGAAAAGGCTGAGAGTTTGGTTTGGTTGCATAAAATGATCCTGCTCGCTGATTTTATGTCCAAAATGGTCTTTCGTCCCTGTCACTTCTCCACATAGTGCAACACCATTAAGGCTGAAAAACCCTGTCGTTGCCATAAAATGTTCTGGAGATTAACATGAGTCGTGGCTGCTTGG
The DNA here is from genome assembly GCF_057945365.1 of Rhopilema esculentum. Classification (NCBI taxonomy): domain Eukaryota; kingdom Metazoa; phylum Cnidaria; class Scyphozoa; order Rhizostomeae; family Rhizostomatidae; genus Rhopilema; species Rhopilema esculentum. The sequence continues at coordinate 905,838 of NC_142824.1, read as the reverse complement.
CAATAAGCTTTTGTTTGCATTTTACTTACAGAGAATTAACTCCCAGCTCGTGGATCTAGGCATAGCAGCGCCGCCATCGATGCCTCGCATTCGCGTCCACGAAATAACACAGGACGGTTTTGATGATTATAATGATGGTCATGCCCTCTCGAAATGGCATGACTAGCCTTTGTTCTCTCCTGCGTCACTCCTATTGTTAGGCATGACCAAACATAGGGAACCAGCGTTATGGGCATGACTAAAACACAGGGTTTGGTCATGCTCATAGTTATGGGCATGACTAAATTGGAAACCCTCTGTTTTAGTCATGCCCGACAATAGAAGAGCGCCTTCGGAGGGCTCCATATTCTTGGGTGGAACCATAGGGCTCCAAAGGCGAATGGCCTGAGCTATTTCATCAGGAGAATAGGACTTTATTCTTACGAAAATATAATTTTTTGAAAAATGTTAACTCTGAAAATAGATGGTCATGCCCGGCATGACAAGCATGACCGCTAGCTACGCCACTGCATACTTGCAATTTCCAAAAACAAACTAGCTTTAAGAAAAGGAAGTTTCTGAAATTTTGCTTAGATAAAGTCATTTTGCCCTGCTCGTGTGAACGTAAGAAGCAGGTCGTGTTTTTGCTCCAGATCCAACTTTTGAATTGTTTGTTTTCATAGAGATTATAACCAAGGGAAACCGTCAAATGGGTCAGAAAATTGGGACCTAAACGAATCTACACCCGACTGAACTAAGTTTACACATGACCTAGTTTTTCTTTATTTAGGAACGAAAACGTCGGTCATTCTAGAAAGAAGTACACATTTCTAATTTTAAGTTTTTTGATTTATGAAAAATACCAATTTTAATCAAAATATAATAAGCAAAATGTTCTGTATCATCTGTAGTTAGGCAAGAGGTTGGAAAAACATGATACAGATTAGTCGATTTAGATTTATGGTTCCTTATAATTTTTATGTTTCTTTGATAATGTTATGCCTAACTCTTCCCAATAAAAGCCCAAGACTAGATCTAGATTCAGAATTAACACAGTTGTCAAGACCTGTTGTCCGTTTATATGAGAAAAATGACCCCCACCATCGTTCATGAGCTGAGAAGTGAAATACCACTGTCATCTACAAAAAAATATTTGTAATTTCCATCTTCTGCTTGCACAAGAAACAACTTATCAAGTGATATTCTCCTCTCAACATTCTGGATCACACCTTTTGATTATCCCATATACAATTGAATTATTCCGTCAATTCGGGCATTCAAGGGGGTGTTATAGGTTATATTGTGTCCTATAACTCTAGAGTAATCCAGATACTTGAGAGCGAAAGGCGACTCGTAGATTGACGTGCGACTCGTGCACGAGGTTAGCGATTGACTAATGTTAACACAAAGAACTATACAACTTATACACATATGATTTCGAGGTTAAACTATTACGAGGTTACAGTTACGTTAAGCCTACTACAGGGGGGGGAGGGGGGGCGCGGGGTAAGAAAATTGTCTAACTTGTAGATTGTCCAACATATCCGGGGTAATACTTTCAATTTGAAAATCCAAAAAATTGTCCAGGGCATGACTTAAGGGGAACTGGGAAACTGCATGGAAGCTGGGAAAATTAACATTAATGCGCATGCGTTCACATTCTATTACGAAAACATGTCGTGTTTCAGTTTGAAAAGATTGATGAAACCCTGATGATATCAAAGCTAGAAGCTTTAAGTTGGGAAGAGATTTGCATGTAAACATGAGGTGACTTCAACTTTCTTGCCAGTTCGTAGGGAGAAAGATGGGACAATCTATGAGCAGCTTCAAATTTAGCAGATTGAACAGACGCTAAACAGAGTAACGGAAGCATGACAAGAAAAAGTGGTTTTTCAAATACTTAGTTTGTAAAAGTTGCGTTTACATAATCACATCTTAGTGTCGAGTCCCTCACTTAACAAGAATAAATCCCATGGTTGGAACTTTTTGATTTCCTTCAACGCAGGCTGTGGCTGAGTTCCCGCAAGCTAGGTCCCGACCACCTAAAGCAATGTAGGAATCTGGAGAGGAGCAGTCATTTTGATCGTTCGCAATAATGCCAATTCTAACCATTGGTTTGTTGTAGTATGTCCCAACATTAACTCCTTCCAAATTACAGTTAGGCTGCAAAGAAGACGAGCTAATAAGTCCTTTCCATGCACTACGCCCAACGTGAGTTAGAATGTGTTGTCCAGCCGTTAAAATTGCCAGAAGAGACGAATACTTTAATGGTAATCGCAGCCAATTGACTTCGTCTTTGTTCTTCATTCCAATGCAGATCTCATCAAATGCAAGATGGCTGAAAGCAGCAAATTTTGCCTCGTGCTCGTAAAGCGATTTCAGGCCGTTTTCGGTATTGTACTCTTGATCATTGGACCACATTGGACTGTTGAAACCAAAAGTTCCCTAGAACAATACTGTTACAATGGCAATAACTTGAAAAATCATTGAAGGCTCTTAAATAAAGAAAATAAGCATGTTATATGATAGAATCTTCTGATATAATTTAAAAGAAGCGAGAGCTAAGTTATCTCTAAATTGAAGCTCCATCTCTATCTGTGAATCCATTATCGTAGCCTCCGCATTATAAATACCTAATCTTCTTAAGGTTTTTCAAATATCATGATCAAGATCAACTGATGCAATCAATCAAAGCACAGCCTTCTTACATTTGAATAAAACCAATATCGAACGATTGTGTCTTTAAGTCGTTGGCATTTCGTACCGTTGCAGCTTTATCATTATTTATCATTCTGGCTGACCAGGCCATTTATAACATGCTAACTAGGGGGGCAATTGCTCCTCCAGCCCCAGTGATTTTTCATTGCCCCTCCTATTATTTAACATTCTTCTAAATTATATTTGCTATTTCATGACTACAGAAAATCTTTGTAACTATGCCGATGACAATACAATATGGACAGTAAGTAAACATATTTATGATATAATATATAAATTAGACACAGAAGTAGCAACTCTAAAATGGTTTAAGGATAATTCATTGTTACGAAATGAAGACAAAGAGACAAAAAAGGCCAAACTACTTGGAATAACTTTAGACAGCAAACTAAACTTTGAAGAACATATAAACAACTTATGTAAAGTAGCAGGTAAAAAGTTAAAGGCCCTAGTCAGAAGCGCCCCTTATATGAATGAATATAAAAGATCCCTATTGATGAAAACCTTTATGTTTAGTCACTTAAACTATTGCCCTCTTTCATGGATGTATTGTAGCCGCAAATCTGGAAAACCTATTGAAAGTATCCATAAAAGAGCACTGAGAGTGGCTTACAATGATTTTGAATCAAGCTTTGAAAATATTTTCTCGCAAAAAAATGATGTCAGGATACATGAAAAGAACCTACAACTACAAGCAATAGAAATATACAAAACAGTAAATAACTCAAATCCTGTATTTATGAAAGAAATATTTCAGTTGAATGAACTTGCATAGAATTTACGAAATCAATCGTTTAGACAAAAAAAGCCTAACACTGTTATTTATGGGCTAGATACAATATCCTATAGATGTAATGAATTGTGGAATTCTATACCATTAGACATTCGATTGACAGAAAATTGTAAAGTATTCAAAACTAAAATTAAACAAACGGATCTTACTTGCTCGTGTAGACTTTGCACACCAATATACTTCTAATATTGGATACTTGTAAACATCACGATTTTTCTTATATTTGTTATTGTTACAAGTTGGTGTTAATTAGCTGTTTATTAGCTATCATTTTGTAAACCAACATTGAATAAAAAAAAGGCTGTGTCTGCCAAGTACAAATTGATGCATGCAATTATTTTGATGACTTAATCTTCTTTTTTGTTCGATTTTCTCTCCTTTTAATCAGGCATCCGGTTCAATCATTTCCTGCAGTTGAAGGTATGTGTCGTAAACCTGATTGGCTAAGGCAAACTCTAATGACTCTGGCGATGCTTGTTCTGCCATCTTATTTATAAAACAGGATGCCATTGGCTTATGTTATTCTACCGTTCGGTTTTGAGTAAACACCCCTGTTCCAGAGGGAAAACATACCCCGCAGCAAAGGCAAGATGGTCGTGATCCAAAGTGGTGATAAACCAACATATAAAGAAGAAAAGGTGCAAATTGAGATGCAAAAGCAAGATTATGCATAGCGAAAATACCACAACATGCACATCAACTTACACATAAACATAAAATGTAATATTGCATTATTATAATCCTGTATTACAAAATCCGGTATTAAAAAGTGAAATTTAACAATACCTTAGAGCCATTGATTTTCATTGCAAGTGTCCAGCCTCCACCACACCCAGGTATATCCATTTTGCAAAAATGGCGCCCAATGTGCAGCCGATAGACACCAGAAGGAGCATCTTTTATATCAAAGTACGCCTCTTTGCAGCTGTGATAAACTTTGAGAAAAATTATTCGAAGACATTTCAACTTGACAATCTGATAGAATCATAAACATTGGTTTCTTAACTGATTCTTAACTGACTTTTTTGGTGTTGTGTACCCACAAAGTGATTGTTCTACATTTTTGGTGACGTATGCCTACAAGCAAAAGAAAGACACGCAGACCTCTCTGCTATATCTATTTAGTGACTATTCGTTTTTTTTCTATACACGTACAAAGCTGTCTATTTTTCCAATAGAATATGTAAGTTGCGTGTGGAACTTTATCCAAATAACGGCAATATAATGAGCGAAAAAATTAAGTACCAAAATGAAATTGATTGTTAACAATATGACGTTTCGAGCATGAGGGTTCTGCTCTGTTATCAGTGTATCTTTGTGTTATTTCTGTTATAGTATAGACCTTAAAGAGACAATATCGAGTAAAAATTGAGAGTTATTCTCTTTGTGTCCCTACTGCAATATACAGAGTGTCATATCGACACACTATTAAAAGAATCTAGCTGAACCAAATTCTGTTCATTCATACAATGATTTTCAAATCGAAACAGCTTACCTTTCTTCTCGAGTCGGTCCTGACGCTGCAAAGAATAGATGTTGTCTTAAACTTTCTTGATCAAAAACAAAAGTACATTCTCATGTCCTCAACAGTCGAGAAATCAAGCATTAGTAGCGGATCTCTCCAGTTGGAGGATTTATTCAGAGATAACCGGTGCAAAAAAGAAAATTTGAGATTTGGTGAAGGTATCAGGACTCACTCATTCTGATTACCAAACCACTAAACAAAAACTCTATCCGTAAAATCTTGAGTAGTAATGCTTTAACTTTTAAGGTTCCACTCCCAGGGGGCCACTTGATCTTTTTATATAAAAGGGGTCCATCCGATAATTGTTGATAAGAATTTTCTTTGAGATCTGATTCTTTTAGGTATCTGATTTAACAATACACCGTTTTGATACTTTTGGGTTCAACTAACACATTACAATATCAAAAAACAGAAATAACAGAAAATATATGTGTTTAAACTGAAAATTATAGGAAACAGACTAATTTACTTTAACTAAGTTTTTCTTATGTGCTCAACATTACTTTGTTGGTGGTATCAACACTTTTTAGCTGACAATTTGGGTCTGTTAAACTTGTTCAGGATACTTTTAGGTAAATTTTCATAACTGCGGATGGACTTCCCACTATGTAAAATGCTTGAGTGACTCCCTTGAGTGGCTCGAATTCCAGATCTGCCTCATCATCTTTTCTATACGTTCAGTTGTAGCTTTGATCACTCATTACTTTCTTTGTCTTGGGCATGGTTTTAGAAATAATTTGGGGGCTCCCCCTTCCACCCCCGTTAAAGTTTACATCTGTTTAATTGTATCTTGACAGGGAACCATGGAAGCGGGGGCTGAAGG